>NC_084468.1:78869090-79172121 GCF_027409185.1 Cynocephalus volans | reverse complement strand
GCATTTTTTTCCTCTTATCTTTTTTTTCCTCTCTGTCTTTGGAGGTCTCATTTGATTGTCTCCAGTGGTTTTAGCCTCTGCCTACAATAAAACCATAATGGAAATGTTAAACAGTTATTGAATAAGAATGTTCAATAAGGTTTTGCAGTACGTTAGATACTAGGCTTAATATGCTTACTTTTTATCAAGCACAAAACCATAAGCCCTATATTTTAGATCACTTCATAGCTCACTATCTTTTCTTGGTATAAACTATAAACATTTAAGGAAACTTGCCCCTAATCTACAAAGGAACTATATGGAAAAACTATATTCTAAGAGATTAACAAAATTACCTTTCATATATATTCATATATGTATATATGTATTTGAAGAACATATTTTTACATCAGAAATATATATATAAAATCTTTTTTCTGCCTCCGCAAATATGTAGTATACCAGCAAAATAATGCAACAAAAGTCCTGCCAGTGTGCCTAGAAATATAGTGTTTTGAAATTATCTTTGATTGCAATTTTTTACTACTGTAGAGTAGGTATGGTGCTATTACCTATATCAAGCAGAAAATATCATAAACAATGGATATAGAGGCTAAATACTATTTTAAATAAATAACAACTAATATTCTCAAATATTGAACTTAGTTTTATTTTAAACAGTAAACTGGGACACTTCTACATAAAATTATGGCAGTGGAGATGGAAATTTGTTTTGCAAATATTCAGAGATTGATTATCTGATAACAATATTGCTAAATTCTAATATCAATAATAGTATTAGTGGCTCATTCATTTATTCTTTCATCCCTTTTACATTCATTAATACCAATCTTGCTTCAGAGACTAAAATGCAATTATAAATAATATATAGTCTCTGTCTTCAAGAAACTCTCAAAAAATTTTAAAAATATTTCTCTTTTAAAAAGTTGTAAAACAGACTTTTGTTTTCTTGTCCAGTATGTATGGATCTTAGAAGTCACCACTCCATCCTAACAAAAATAAAACACTGAACAAATGAAAAAATAAAGAACTCTTCTTAGGTCCATAAAAGAAGTGCAGTCACAAGGGAAAACACTACCCCAATATTTGGAAGACAGACGGGCAGATACAGAGAATCACATCTTAGCAGAGCGGAAATCCATGAACAGAAACCTCTATAGGAATTACTACCAGGATAGGAAAATCAGAACCATAATTGATGAATTGCTGGAGATTCAGTGCAGACAAGTCTTAGAGTTAAAAAGTACAAAGGGACCCAGTAATGGGGGGAAGGGGTATGTGCAGTGCCAAGCTTTTGTGAGTTTTACCTGCAGAATCCCTACCAGGTTCTCACAAAGAATATGAAAGAAAAATCCCATCATGCTCCCAGCAGAGGAAGAGAAAAAGGAATCATTTTGAAATATAACACAGCATTCTTTTCTTCTTAACAAGGACTGCCCTCGAGAGAAACTATTTTCCCAGAACCTGGCATGCTAAGGTTTTATCAGAGCCTAACCTACATGGAGGAAGGGAAATCCCCAATTCTAGCCAGCCCTAGCCTCTCACATGAGGGAAGGGAAATACTCAACATGCTTTACCTATAGGCTTCCATGTGGAAAAAGGAAAATACCCAAAATACCAAATTCCAACCCTTCCATCATCCTGTCCCACCTAAAGCAGGGTAAAAAATCCAACAACAACAACAACAACAACAAAAACAGAAACAAAAAGAAAAAACAAAAACTGGAACTATAGAATGCTTTCCCTTCCCCACACTTTATCACTGCATTATTAAAGGCCTATTTACCACAGTCTCTTTTACCCAGAATATCATATCCACCTTTCAACCAAAAATTACAAAGCACATCTGAAAGCAACAAATACAGATCGAAGAGAATGAACAAACATCAGAACCACAGTTAGATATGGCAAAAGCACTGAAATTACAGACCAGAAATTTTTTAAATCTATGATTAATAGGCTTTAGTGTGAAAAGTGGATAACATGCGAGAACGGATGGATAAGGTAAGACAAGAGATGGGAATTATAATAAAGAATCAAAAAGAAATACTGGAAACCCAAAACACTGTAAGAGAAATGAAGAATGCCTTGGATGTGCTCATTAGTAGACTGGACACAGCTAAAGAAAGACTCTGATTTGAATATGGAAATAGAAATTTCCAAAGCTAAAAAGCAAAAGAGAAAAAAGGCTGAAAAATAAAAGAAGAAATGCACAAGAACTGTGGAACAACTACAAAAGTTCTAACAGATGTATAAAAGGAACATGGAAGAAAAAGAGACAGAGAGAGAGGAAAAAAAGCAGAAGAAATGTTTGAAACAATTATGACTGAGACTCTTCCCCACCTAATGTAGGACACCATGCCACATTTCCAAGAATCTCCGAGAACACCAAACAGGATAAATCCCAACAAAACTGCATTTACGTATATCATAATAAACTTCATAAAATCAAACATAATGAAAAAATCTTGAAGGAAGTCAGAGGAAAAAAAATTATGTTACTTATAGAGGAACAAAGATAAAAATCACATCCAACTTCTTCACAAAAACCATGCAAGTAAGAAGAGAACTGAGTGAAATATTAAAATGCTGAGAGAAAAAAACCCTACCAACCAAGAATTACGTACCCTGAGAAATTATTCTTCAAAACTGAAGGAAGAATAAAGACTTTCTCAGAAAAGCAAACATTGAAGAAATTTGTTGTCAGTAGAGCTGCTTTGCAAAAAATGTTACAGAAGTTTCTCAGAGAGAGAAAAATAATAATATAGGCCAGAAATTTGAAACTGCATAAAGAACAGAACATGAAAGAAGGAATAAGTGAATGTAAAATACAAAACTTCCATTTTTCTTATTTTAAATTGATGTAACAGAAAATAGTTTTTTCAAGATAATAAGGGCAACAATTTATTTGATTATGTGTGCATGTGTGCATATGATTATGTACAAATGAAATGAATGACAGCAAGGGACAGGAGGGAGGAATTAGGGATATTTTGTTACTATAAAGTACTTGCATTGCATGTGAAGTAATACAGTGCTATTTGAAAGTAGTTTTGAATTAGTTTTAAATGTATATTGAAAACTTTAGAGCAATCACTAAAAAAAGTTAAAAAAAGTAGAAATTGATACGATAAGAAATGAGAGAAAATAGAATAATATATAATCTCAATTAAAACCAAGAAAAACAAACAAACAAACAAATACAAAAACGTGGAGGAACAAAATAAGAACAAAAACAAAAGCAACAAATAGAAAATTGAAACAAATATGGTAGATAGTAGTTTAATTATATCAATTTAAATGTCAATTTAAATTCAATGGTCTAATTACAACAGTTAAAAGGCAGACTCTCAGAGTGGATCAAAAAACAAGACCCAAGTATATGTTGTCTACAGAAAACTCATTTTAAATATAAAGACACATGTAGGTTAAAAGTAAAGGAGAGTAGAAAGATGTACCATGCTCACTGTAGCTATATTAATTTCAGACAGAGCAAACTTCAAAGCAAGTAAAGTTATCAAGGATAAAGAGGGGCAGTACATACTAATAAAGGGGCCAACTCTGCAAGAAGACTCAACAATACTTAGTGTGTGTGTGTCTAACATCAGAGCATCAAAATGCATGGGGCAAAAACTGCTAGAACTATACGATTCACTATTATATCTATCAGAAATGGACAGATCCTGAAGGCAGAAAATCAGTAAAAACACAGTTGAACTTAAAAGCACCATCAATCAACAGGATATAATTGTCATGTATAAACTACTTCATCTAAAAACAGCAGATTATACATTCTTCTTAAGCTCACATGGAATACTCACCAAGGTAAACCACATCTGGGCCATAAAATACATTTCAACAAATTTGAAATTATAGAAATCACAGAATGTCTGCTCTCAGACCACAATAGAATTAAATTAAAGATCAGTACCAGAAAGATACCTGGAAAACCCCCAAACACTCGGAATTTAAATAACACACAGGTAAAAAAAGAAAGGTCAAGAGAAATTTAAAAATTATTATGAATTAAAAAAATGAAAATGAAACATCAAAATTTGTGGGTGGCAGAAAAGGCAGTGCTAAGCTGCATTGAATGCATATATTAGAAAATTAATCATGTAATCTTTCATCTTAGGAAACTACAACAAGAAGCAAAGTAATCCAAAATAAGCAGAAGAAAATAAATAATAAAAATTAGAGATATCAGTGAAATTAAAAACAGAAAAGTAATAAAAATCAGCAAAATCAAAAGCTTATTCTAAGAAAAAGAAAGAAAAGACACAAATTACTGATACCAGAAATGGAAGAGGGGACATAATTACATATCTCATGAACATTAAAAGGATAATAAAGAAATATTAGGAACAAGTCTATGCCTACAAATTTGATAGACTATATGAAATGGAACACTTCCTTGAAAGACACAATCTGCCAAAACCCAAGAAGAAATAGACAATTTGATTAGGCTTATGTTTATTACAAAAATGAAGTGAATAATAAGTAACCTACAAAAAAATTATGGCAGAAGACCCAGTTAGGTTCATAGGTGAATTCCACCAAACATTTAAGGAAGAAATTATACCACCAATTCTACAATGTCTTCCAGAAGATAAAAGCAAAGAAAACACTTCCTAACTCATTCTATGAGGTCAGAATCACCTTAACACCAAAACCAAAGACATTGCAAGAAAAGTAAACTATAGATCAACATCTCCCATGAACAAAGATGCAAACATCCTCAACAAAAATTAGCAAACCAAATACAACAATGTATAAAAAGAATTATATACCACAAGCAAGTGGGATGTAATCTGTCATATTGGCAAGGCAAAAGAAGAAAAATCACATAATCATATTAATATATGAACAATAAGCATCTGATGATATTGAGCACCTAATCATGATAAAAACATCCAGCAAACTAGGAATAGGGGAACTTTCTCAACCTGAAAAAGAACATCTACAAAAACTTATAGCTAGCATCATATTTAATGATGAGAAACTAAGTTTTCTCACTAACATCAGAAATAAGCCAAGGATATCCCCTCTTACCACTGTTTTTCAACAGTGTGCTGAAATTCCTAGCTAATTCAGTAAGACAAGATTATTAAAAAAAGAAAAGGTATACAGATTGGGAAGGAAAAAATAAGCTTATCATTGTTCACAGATGACATGATAGTCTATGAAGAAAATCTGAAAGAATCAAGCAAAAATATTCTGGAAGCAATAAGTGATTATAGCAAGGTTGCAGGATACAAGGTTATTATACAAAAGCCAATAGTTTTCCCATATACCAGCAATAAACAAGTGTTATTTGAAGTTAAAAAATACATTACCATTTATATTAGCACCCCCAAAATTAAATACTTAGATATAAATCTAACTATGAATATACAATATCTACAGGAAGAAAACTACAAAACTGTGATAAATGACATTAAGAACCAAATAAATGGATATGTATTCCATGTTCATGGACAGGAAGACTCAACACTCTCAACATATCAGTTTGTCCCAACTTAATCTATAGATTTAACATAATCCCAATCAAAATCACAGCAAGTTATTTTGTGGACACTGACAAACTGATTTTAAAATTTATAAAGAGAGACAAAAGTCCCAGAAAAGTCAATTCAATATTGAAAGAGAACAAAGTTGGAGAACAGACACTACTTGACTTCAAGACTTACTAGAAAGTTATAATAATCAAGACAGTTTGGTATTGGGGAAAGAATAGACAGATTAATGTCAAGGAATAGACAGCCCACCTAAACAGAACCACCTAAATACCATCAACTGGTCTCTGACGAAGAAGCAGAGGCAATAAAATGGAACAAAATCTTTCTAACAAATGGTGCTGAAACAACTTGTACAACATCATGCAAAAAAAAAAAAAAAAGAAAATGAAAGAAAAAAAAGAAATTAGAAACAAACCTTATGCACTTCATAAAAATTAACTCAAAATGGATTAGAGACCTCAATGTAAAACACAAAACTACAAAACTCCTTAAAGATAACAAATGAGAAAACCTAGACAACCTTGTGTATAGCATTTCTTAGCTACAACACTAGAAGCATAATCCATGAAAGAAACAATTGATAAGCTGGTCATTAAAATTAAAACTATCTCCTTTGCAAAAGGCAATATCAAGAGAATAAATAGAGAAGTCACAGACTGAAAAAATATTTGCATAAGACACATCTGACAAATGACTTATCCAAAATAATACAAAGAACTCTTGAAACTCAACAATAAAAAAACAACCAACCCAATTAAAATATAGGTAAAAGACTTTAACACACACCTTACCAAAGAATATATACAGATGACAAGTAAGCATATGTAAAAATAAAAATACTTTGCATCTATGTCACTAGTAAATTGCAAATTTAAACAATAATGTGATATCACAAATCACCTGTTAGAGTGGCCAACATCTAAAACGCAATACCAAATGCTGACAAAAATGTGATGCAACAGGAAGTCTCATTCATTGGACGTGGGAATGCAAAAATGGGATAGCCACTTTGGAAGACAATTTGTCAAGTCTTTACAAAACTAACTACATTCTTACTGTACAACCCAGCAGTGATGTTACTTGATATCTACCCAAATGAATGAAAACTTATGCCCACACCAAAAATAATTCACGTGTACATGGATGATTATGCCAAAACATGGAGACAACCAAGATGAATAGATAAACGCTCTGTGGTACATCCAGATATTGAAATATTATTCATTGCTACTAAGCCAAGAAAAGACATGGAGGAAACTTTAATGCCTATTACTAAGTTAAAGAAATCAATCTGAAAATCCTATATACTGTAAAGTATGATTCCAATTATATGACATTCTGAAAAAGGCAAAATTATGGAGGCAGTAAAAACATCAGTGTTTGCCAAGTGTTAGAGTGAAAGGATAATAGGCACAGACCAGAAAATTTTTAGGACATTAAAATGATTCTGTATGATACTACAATGGTGAACACATATCATTGTTCATTTATCAAAATCCATAGAATGTACAATACCAAGGGTGAACCCTAACTTATGCTATAGACTTCAGGTGATTAGGACGTGTCAATGTAGGTTCAATTGTAACAACAAATGTACCACTATGTGTGGGATGTAGATAGTGGGGAAGGTTTTGAGTGTCAGGGGTCAGAGGGTATATTGGAACTCTGTACTGTCCATTCAGTTTTTCTGTGAACCTAAAACTGCTCTTAAAAAGCTTATTAATTTTTTAAAAATTGCAAAACAAAAAACATCTAGAAATTTGTGAGTTCTTATTAAGAAAATTTTTAAAAATAATTCACTCATTTATTTTCCATCACATCTAAAGAAAATATTAGCAATCAGTAATTGTCTTTTATCTAATCACATCATATTAAACTTAAAATTTTGCACCTCATCAATTTATGAATGGCCTTAAATGATCAGGATTCTAAGTAGCAGCCCCAAAGATTTAGTAGGCTGTGCACTAATGTAATCTCTAGTAATGGAATGAATAATTTCAAAAATAAGGGAAACATAGTAGTAAGTAGAGAGAAGGTAGTACATAGGTATATAGATAGACTGACTACATATTAAGCCTGATTTCATATTATTCATTAAAGATCTATCTAAGAAAGATGGCATGGGACCACAGACACTATTATTCAATTCTAACAATTTTCTGATGAGTGTGATACATCCTTAAAATCTCTCTCTACATGGTGATTCAGGAAATCACTAACAATGCCATGGCTGACCAAGTTCAGCACATATTTATTGAGCCCTACCATATGTAGGATGTTTGAGATAAATTTGATTGCAAACTCAGTCACCAAGCAGCACTCTTGAATTTCTCTTTTTCAGACAACAGAGTGCATATGAGAAATATTAGCTAGAATATGGAAAAGGTATTAACTTTGAAAAATTTGGTAATTGAAATAAACAAGTGAAGGGCACAAGTATAAAGTACTTAGGATGAAAAATAGCATCTACATGATAGATAAAGATTAGTATTAGAACTATGGGAAGATGGCAGACTATAGAAATCTAGGACACATTTCTCTCACTGAAGACCAGAACAGGCCTACTGCTACGAGTGCTGCATTCACCAGTGACATTCTGAGGACCCAGGACCATTGCCCACCTTCTCACTCTGAGTTTCAGCCCACCCCACACTGCTGTCGCCTGCCCATGGCTCCAGCAACTGCTGTTGAAAGTAGCCATCCAAACTAGTGCTACAGCTCTGACCAGGTCAGCCTTTCTCAGGATCCCTGCCCAGATTGCTGCAACATTCAGCCCCACCACATGTGGGACTCCTGCTGCAGCTGCTTGCAGTGCAGTGGCATTATTAGTAGCTATCTACATTGCTGCACCTGCCAGACCAACCACGTGTGAGACCCCTGCTCAAGCTGCTTTATCAGCCAGCTCAGATACTTGTGGGTCCCCTGCCATAGTTAAATGCAGTGTGGCTGTTGCCACCATAGCCGTCACACCAGATGGATCGGCTAGGGGTGGGACCCCCTGCTAACACTGAAGCAGGAGCCACTTAATCTGGGGGTGACCCCATGCTGCCACCACCAGCAGTGCTGCAGCCATTGCCAGGGGCTGTCCACACTGCCAAACCAGCCAGACCAGCCTGTGTGGGACCCCTGCCCAAGCTGCCTCAATAGCCAGCCCAGCTGTTCATGGAACCCCTGCCACAACTGCCTGCAGTGCAGTGGCCATTGCTAGGGGCCATCTGCACCCCACCCCGACAGACCAGCCATGCATGGGACCTTGCTCAAGCCACCTCACCAGCCAGCCCTGCTATGTGTGGGACTCTCACTATAGCTGAGAATAGTCTGGCTATTGCTGCCCTAGCCATCACACTAAACGGATTGACTAGGCATGGAACACCCAGTCACACCACTGCATCAGCCAGACAGGCAGCAAATGGGATGCCCTGCTGACACTGAAGCAGTAGCCAGCCTAGCTGGGTACAGGACTCTGGCTACTATAGCCAGCACCACTGCTTCCACCACAGCCACTGTCAGCAGCCACACATACTGCTGCTGCCCCTGCTGCACCAGTCAGATTAGAGGAGGGCAGGACCCACCACTGCTACCACACATTGACACAAGAAGGATCACAAATGGAGACACCAGAAAGAGGAAAACCAGTACAGATCCACACCCTAGTGACACAACTCATGGGGGAATTTCACCCCATGTGCAGTGAGCATGACTGCCTTCACCCAGGGAGAGTCACACAAATCACACACAGAGAACCTGGAGAATACAGAAACCCAGGAAAGCCAAATGGGGTAGAGAAGGAAATTCCCAGCCACCAATAACCCATCCTCCAATCAAGGGAAGCAAGGGCCCAGGAGAAACATTGGTCTACAGGAATAAGGAAAGAGAAACATTGCCCAGGGTCACTCATTCAAGCTGAGGAGATCCAGTATCCCAGTGCACTCATCAGGGTCACAGGACACTAGCCAGGGAGCCAAGAAGTCTGTTGAGATGCACTCACCCCAGTCATAGAGTGACAAGGAACTCAGGCAGTTCATTGAAGACCTTGAGAGCTAGCCCACATCCTCAATGTCCCAACTGACCTCAGCAAGAAATCACTAAGTGCCCCACAGCCTACACCACAGAGGTACTCATACACAACTCCAAAACTAAAAATGGTAGAAGTACCCACATTGAGATTACACTACTGAGTCTACCCCAAACCAATACTAATAGACCCTGCTTAGCAATCAACATGAAACACATACACAGGAGGAAATCTCTCTCCTCAAAGCCCATTTCAGAATAACAGAAGAAGCAACTGTTGAGCTGGATGACTAAAAATCAATGTAGAGAGATTAGAAATATGAAAAAATAATGAAATATGAAACCACCAAAGGAATACAATAATTCACAAGTACCAGACCCCATAGTAGGAAACCCCTGAAATGTCTGAAAATGAGTTTCAAGTAACAAGTTTATACAAAATCAGTGAGATACAAAAAGACTCAGTTAAACAACACATGGAATGAGAAAAACAATCCAGGACTTGAAGGAGGAAATATACAAAGCAATAACTTCCTTAAAAAAGAATGCAGCAGAACTCCTAGAACTGAAAGACTCAATCAATGAAATAAAGACAATTAAGAGTGTAAGCAGCAGGCTAGAGCAAGCAGAAAAAAAAAATTTTTTTTAAATGGAGAAAATCTAAGAGACCTAGCAGACCACCTTAAGTACTAAACTTAAGTGATAAAAATTCGAATCATGGGTGTTCCAGAGAGGGAGGAGAAAGGAAATGGCATTGAAAATATATTCAGTGAAATAATAGCAGAAAAATTCCCAGGTATTGGTAGAGATATGGACTTCCAGATCCAAGGAGAACAAAAGTCCCCAAACAGATTCAATCCAATGTGTCTCTCTGAGACACAATGAAGTCAAATTGTCAAAATTCAAAGACAGAGAATCCTAAAAACAGCAAGAGAAAAATGTCAAGTCAGCTATAAGGGAATCTCCATCAGACTAACAGCAGACTTCTCATCATAAACTCTATGGACTGAAGAGATTGGGATGATGTATTCAAAGTACTAAAAGAAACAAACTACCAGCTAAGAACACTTTACCCAGAAAGGCTGTCCTTTGGAAATGAAGGGATATAGTGTATTTCACAGACAGACAAAGCTGAGGGAGTTCACAATCGCATGACCAGCTCTACAAGAAATTCTTAAGGGAGTCCTAAACCGGTAACCCAAAAAATGATAATCACCACCATGAATATACTAGAAAGAATCCCATGGGTAGAGCAGATATGCAAATGAAAAAGGGAAAGAAACTATACCACCCACTTCAAAAAGCCAATGAAAACTGAAGACAAATGAAAAAAAGGAAGGAAAGGAACAAAAGATATTGAAATCAACCATGGGAAAAACAAATGACAGGAGTAAAGCAGTGTCTCTCAGTAACAACCATAAATGGCTTAAATTCCCCACTCAAAAGATGCAGACTGACTAATTGGATGAAAAAGCTAGACCCAACTATATGCTGTCTTCAAAAGACTCACTCACCCAGAGACACACACAGACCAATAGTGAAGGGATGGAAAAACATATACCATGAAAATGGAAACCAAAAACAAGCAGCAGTAGCTATTCTTATATCAGATAAAATAGACTTTAAACCAAACCATGAAAAAGAAACAAAGAAGGCCATTACATAATGATAAAAGGGAACTATTCAGTAAGAAGAAATAACAATCATAAATATATATGCACCCAACATCAGAGCACTCAGATATATACAGAAAACACTATTAGACCTAAAGAAAGAGATAGACTCCAACATAATAGTTGGGGACCTGAATGTATCTCTCTCAGCATTGGACAGATCATCTAGGCAAAAAGTTAACACAGAAACATAGGACTTAAGCTACACTTTAGACAAATTGGACATGACAGATATCTACAGAACATTTTGTCTAACAACTACAGAATGTACATTCTTCTCATTAACACATGGAACATTCTCTAGGACAGAACACGTTAGGTCACAAATCGAGTCTCAATAAATTTTTAAAAATTGAAATCTTTTCAAGTATCTTTTCAGACCACAATGGATTAAAAGTATAAATCAATAACAAACAAAACTTTGGAAACTATACAAACACATGGAAACTAAACAACAAGCTCCTAAATGATCCATGGGTCCAAGAAGAAATTAAACAAGAAATCAAAAAAATTTCTTGACACTAATGAAAATAAAGACACATTGTACCAAAACTTGTGGGATACAGTAAAAGTAGTGTTGCTTTGCCTCCCACGGATTTGTCACCTTTTTTCTCCTGGGTGATGGAGCCACCAAAAATTACTCAAAGCCCATCTCTTCTGGGCAGTGAGAAGTCCTGAAAAGGAGTTAATCTCCTGGAACCCTCAAGATAGAGGCATTCCTTCCATCTAAGAAATTAACCATGAATTGGGGTTCTCTTCTCACATTTATTCTCCAGACCAGGAAGTTACAGGAAGAGAATGTAGGTGGGGTTTTTGCTAAGCACAGTTTAACAAGTTTAACAATAGAAGCTGGTAACATTCAGTAAGAAAAGCAAGGTGACATTCTATAATGCAATTTGCAAGAAAAGCTTGATTTTAGCAAACATTCTCTTCTTACAGCAATTTCCCAGTATCTTTACATATCAATCAGTAACCTGTCTGTCTTTGAGCCAGAAACCTTGCTGTGTTACAATTCCTTATCTTACAACAGAGACTATATCTTACAACAGAGACTATAGCCTGGGGAAAATTTTCTGTCCAAGCTCATTATTTGAAACTACAAGGCTTTGGAAAACCAAGCCCTGTGAAGTATATTTGCTTTATGCATACTCCACAAGCAGTACTAAGAAGGAAGTTTACTACAATAAATGCTTACATCAAATGAATAGAAGTTTTAAAATGAACAACCTAATGCCACACTTCAAAGAACTAGAAAAACGTGAACAATCCAACCCCAAAATTAGTAGATGGAAAAAATAATTAAGATCAGAGCAGAACTAAATTAAATAGAGACCCAGGAAATGATACAAATATCACTGAAATGAAAAGATTGTTTTTTGAGGTGATAAACAACATAGACAAACCATTAGCAAAAAAATTTAAAAAAGAAGAAAGGGCCGGGCTCTTGGCACACTCAGGAGAGTGCAGCACTGGGAGCGCAGCGACGCTCCCACCGTGGGTTTGGATCCTATATAGGAATGGCCGGTGCACTCACTGGCTGATTACCGGTCACGAAAAAGACAAAAAAAAAAAAGAAGAGAGAAGACCCAAATAACAAAAATCAGAAATGAAAGAGGAGACATTACAACTGATACCACAGAAATTCAAAGAATCATTAGAGACTGCTATAAACAACTGTACACCAACAAATTTGAAAACCTGGAGGAAATGGATAAATTTCAGGACACATACAAACTACTAAGACTGACCCAAGCAGACATAGAAATCCTGAACAGACTAAAAGCAAGCAACAAAGTTAAAGGAGTCTCCCTACAAAGAAAAGCCCAGGACTGGATGGCTTTACTGCTGAATTCTTCCAAACTTTTAAAGAGAAAGTAATATCAATTCTCTTCAAACTATTCCAAAAAACTGAGACAGAGGCCACTTTCCCAAACATTCTATGAGGCGAGCATCAACCTGATAGCAAAACCAGACAAAGATACAACAAAAAAGAAAACTAAAGGCCAATAACTTTAATAAATACAAGAGCAAAAATTCTCAACAAAATATTAGCAATTAGGATACAGCAAGCAATACATCAAAAAATTATACACCATGATAGTGGGATTCATCCCAGAGATGCAAGTATGGTTCAACAAATGCAACTCAATAAATGTCATACACCACATCAACAAAGTCAAGGACAAAAATCATATGATCATCTCAATAGATGAAGAAAAAGCATTTGACAAAATTCAACATCTCTTCATCATAAGGACTATTAGCAATTTCAGTATAGAAGGAAAGTATCATAACACAATAAAATCCATATATGACAGACTCACTGCCAATATCATCCTGAATGGGGAAAATATGAAATCTTTTCTCTTAAGAACAGGAGCAAGAAAAGAATGCACACTGTCACCACTCCTAGTTAACATAGTATTGGTAGCACTTGCCAGAGCAATCAGGCAAGAGAAAGAAATAGAGGGCATCCAGATTGGAAAAGAAATCAAAGTGTCCTTGTTTGCAGATGACATGATCCTATATACAGAAAAACCTAAAGCCTCTACCAAAAAACTCTTAGAGGTGATAAACAATTTCAGTAAAGTTGTAGGATATAAAATAAGCATGCAAAAAGCAGTAGCATTTTTATGTTCCAATAATAAACTAGCAGAAAAAGAAATCAAGAAAGCAAGCCCATTTACAATAGTCACCAAAAAAATTAAATACCTAGGAATCAATTTAACCAAGGAGGTGAAAGATCACCATAGTGAGAACTACAAATTCCAGCTGAAAGAAATTAAAGAGGACACAAAAAGATGGAAAGACATTCCATGCCCTTGGATTTGAAGAATTACCATTATGAAAATGTCCATACTTCCCAAAGAGATCTACAGTTCCAATGCAATCTCCAACAAAATACCAATGACATTCTTCACAAAAATAGAAAAAACAAGCCTAAGATTCATATGGAACAACAAAAGACCCCAAATAGCCAAAGCAATCCTGAGCTTAATTAATTAATTAATTAATTAATTAAATTTAATAAATAAGGCAAGCTAGAGGCATAACAGCACCTGACTTCAAATTATACTGCAAAGCTATAGTAACCAAAATTGCATGATACTGGCATAAAAACAGACACTCAGATCAATGGAATAGAACAGAAAACCAAGAAAAAAACCCACCTACTTACAGACAACTGAAGTTTGACAAAGGCAACAAGAACATACATTGGGAAAAATATTGCCTCTTCAATAAATGGTTCTGGGAAAACTGGAAATCCATATGTAGAAAAATGATATGACCTGTACTTCTCCCCATATAACAAAATTAACTCAAAATGGATTAAAGACTTAAAAATAAGACCTGAAGCTATAAAATTCCTAGAATAAAGCATAGGGGAAACACTTCAGGATATAGGACTGGGCAAAGTTTTTATGTGTAAGACCCCAAAAGCACAGACAACAAAAGAAAACAATAAAGAAAGGAAGAAAGAAAGAAAGAACAAAAAGAAAGAAACAAACAAACAAAATCACAATAATACACTGAGCTTAGAAAAAAGAGTACAAAACTGTGGTTATCACATGTGGGAAAGGGAGACGGGGAAGGGAGTTAGCAAGAAATTATTTGTGTCACAAAGATTGATTACATTTGGGAAACATGCATATACTAATTATCCTGATTTGATCACCATATATTGTACACATGTATTGATATTCAATTCTGTACCCCACAAATATATATAAACAATTATCTTTCAATAACATACAATAATAAATAAAACTATTCTAAAATTAAAAATAAAATAAAAATCTTTGTCAGAAAAAAAAGATTAGTATTAAAGCATTTCAGAAAGATCTTGGTTCAGACAGGAAGCTAACTTGGAAACACAAGCTATTAATAGAATACAAGTTAAAGAATACACTTGATGGGCTGACCCCGTGGCTCACTCAGGAGAGTGCGGTGCCGGGAGCGCAGCAGCGCTCCTGCCGCGGGTTCGGATCCTATATAGGGATGGCTGGTGTGCTCACTGGCTGAGCGCGGTGCAGGCGACACCAAGCCAAGGGTTGCGATACCCTTACTGGTCACAAAAGAAAAAGAAAAAAAGAATACACTTAATGTATCTAAAAAAGCAAGCACATAGACTCAGAACTCTTGGTGTTACCCAAACAAGTAAGAACAAGAACAAGACAAAGTATTACAACTACAGATAAAGAAGTGGAAATGTCAAAGAAAAATAAAACAACTGGATTGTTCAATCTGAAGAAGGTAAAGATGGAAAAAAATCAATTCTATAAATATAAAGTAAACTGAAAGGACTGTCTGACAGAATATAGTGATTGGCTGTCTTACAGCCATGCTAACAGAAAAAGAGAAAATGGGTTTAAGCTGTACTATGGAGAGTTTACAAATAAGACTGCCATGGTGGTAGAGGTTAAGCATTAGAATAGATTACATTAAAAATGTAGAGACTTTTTCTAAAGTGCATGAAATAGGACAGATGCTTATCAGCCTTTCCTGATTCAAGTTGCTGTTGCTTGTAATCAGGATAATGCACTTCTTAATTTGTCTTTGCAGCAGTTCCACAGTGGAAACCATGATGGGATTCATAATTAAGATGGCATTAACATATGTACATATACAAGGGCACTTCAGAAAGTTTGTGGAAAGATTCATATTATCTTTTAATTCCATTTTTCCACAAACTTTTTAAAGTACTCGCATATATATTTGCTTTATGCCTTGGGTTGAATGTCCCCCCAAAATTCAATTCCCACTGTAACTGTTGAGGGTGAGAAAGTATTACAGTAAACGAAAGGTGGGGCCTTGAAAAGGTGGTTAGATCCTAGGACCATGACATAGTGAATGGATTAAAAATAGTGGTCAAGGGCGTGGTTTTGAGGGCTTCAAGAGAAAAGCACTTGAGAGGTTAGTCTCTCTCTCTTCCAACATTTCTGCAATGTGATACTCTGCTGTCACTGTCGCCACCATCAAGACCATCACCAGATGTGCTCCCTGGACGTTGGAACTCCCAGCCTCAGAAACTGTAAACAATAAATTTTGTTTTCTTTATAAATCACCCAACCAGGTTTTTTTTTTTTTTTTTAAATATATAAGCAACAGAAATGGACTAAAATGCATGTTTGTATAGGGAAGTGGGTGGGGCAAGGGCAAGGGGAGAGCAGAGAATGGAGGCATAAGCAGGTACACCTGTTTGAGGCAGGTGTACCCCTCCAGGACTGTGGTCTTGAACTTCTGATAACTTCCCTGTTGTTTTCTGTATGCCTGAGACACAGCAAGTCCTCCCAAATTTATTGAGAGCTCAGAGGTTTTATTATTATCGATGTAGTTGGTTGGTTGTTTTTATTTTTTTTCTTGAAGAAAATGTTTTATTTTTAGCTGTTCCATAGCAAACTAATTCATGACTGGTGTTTGCAAATGTGAAAAAATGATTCCCGTGTCTAATTAAGAATAAGCTTAATTGTTTTTCAGTCATCTGAAAAGTTGAGAACGTGGACTCTCCCTCTTCCTTCGATTCTCAGCTTAAAGTTAAGATTCAAAATTAGTTAGTTTGGATCATCTGTGAAGTTCGTCTTCTTAACCATTCCTAATACATACAAATGCCATCCACAAGGGAAGAATTTCCCTTATTATAGTAAACAAAATAATTTATACATTTGCTTTAAACTATTATGCTTCCTACATGATTGAACAGTGCCTGGACTAGTTAATATGCCTGATGCAAATACTACTCATCACCTTTAAGAACAGTTATTTTTAGAATTAATCAGTGTCTCTCTAAATATAACCAGTTCTGCCAAACATAACAGTATTGTGAATGAATGCTTCCTCTCATGCCTACATTCAAAAAGTGTAATTAAAGAATGTAGAATGAGGGAACATCCTCTTTTTGTTACATTAGAAAGGATATTAACTCACCCAAATTTTGTGTATGAATTTTTTAATTTGATAGGATGAGTACAAAGAAGAAACTCTGGGGCTTTATGCATAAAATATATACCCTGTAACCCCATGTAAGTTTACAGTTTATTGTTATAGGACATAAAGTTTTATGATTTATTTTTATTCCTTTAAGTGAGTACTTAGAAAAAAAAAATTACTTACCATACTTCATATAAAATCAGATCATCAAATAGTCAAAAGAATTTTTGTACAAAATTCTGATAAGTGTTATTTAGTTTTGCTATGAACCCTAAGTATATACTATTTTAATGGCTTCTAAAATATATACATAGAAGATTTTGTTAAGTGTCAGTTATAGTCCTTTATGTTTTAAAGTTTCAAACCATTTATGTGTGCTTTATCACGGAGTTAATATGCTGTCTCACATTTCTTTAAAAAATTGTTGAAAGCACTACTTTTTTTTCAAACTATTGCTGCAGTTCAATTCACATGAAAATGTTAACATTTAAGTGGCATCTACAGTACACAACAACAATGTGAGAAATACTTTTTTGGTTTTCCTAATTAATTTTATTGTCTGCTGCCAAACATATCTATTGAAGTACATGAATAGTATACAACACTGTACAGTTGTTAAAGGCATGGAGTTCTGCTGCCTTGGTTTAAATCCCTTACTGTCTCACTTTCCAGCTGCATGACTTTGGGAAGGTCACTTGGCATTTGCAAAGTCTTAACTTCTTCATCTTTAAAGGGGAGTAATTATAACTCCTACTTCTGCTATCAGCTAATGTGTTCAAGCATTACAACAATGCCTGACAGCTAATAAATACATAATGACTATTAACTATTCTTCTTGTTAGTGCTGTAATTATTAACACATACTGTAATCAAATGGAAGATGTGTTAAAAATTGGAAACAGCACCAGGTGAAGACATAATCAGTATTTCAAAATAAAATCACCAGGGATTTTAACATCAATCCACCCAATGTACTTAATATTCCAAGAGAAAACAAATGGAACACTTAGATGAGGGTTCTTTAGGAAGGGTTGTAGAAAGAAACTATTTACAAACTTATGGGCAAAACATAGACTATTTACAAACTTATGGGGTTCTGCACTATCCTTGTTCTGCAAAACAAGGATAGTGCAGAACCCCAGGCCTGAAAGTAGTGGAGCCCGTTTAACATTCTTTGATGAGAAGGGAGTGAGCAGTTACTGAAATGTGACAAAAAGGATTTTGTTGATAGGGCTACATGACAGAAACTGAGACCTTTGGTCGAGAGAAACAGCCAGCCTGCTGAGTCTTGGCAGATTGGGTACCACAGAAATAAATCTTCCAAAATCACTCTCCTTACTCTCTCCAATCTCCTGCCCTTTCTCTTCATAATGGAAATCAACTGGAAGCCAGAGGGCAAGGAAGCCCACTGATGAGTCAATATGGTCAAACTACTAGGGCAGGACAGAGTGCACAGGGTAGGGATTAGATCTGTAACGGCGGATAAATGAAATGCAAACTTCTGTTTCTTCTGTTTGTCTGCCTTTCCCTATCCATCATCTATCTATAATCTATCATCCGTCTATCTATCATCTATTGACCTTTCATGTAATGTTGAATGTTTGGCAGGTAATCATAACATAAATATAAGTTTTACTTCTGAGATTATGAATGTGTGTAGCTTTCGGATGTTAAATAACTAAAAGTCAGTAAATACTGCCCAGATTCAAAAGTTGCCAGAACATTTGCCTAGTCAAATATTAAAGTTTTATGCATAATTAGGCATACATTTCTAAAGGAAGTGTTTATTCGTACAACTGTTAATTCTTTCACCCTCAAATCTTCACCACCCCCTGCTAATTGATGCCTTAAATTTCCCAAGCTTTTTATGCTAAACAATATGATCCCCCTGAAAATTCAGATATTCCTGGAAGAAGATACATTTTATGTGGGTATGAATTAATATTACAAATTGTGATGAAAAGAAAGAAGAGCTGTTTTCAGCTCTTCTTTGCAAAGGGACAAAGAAAAGAGAGGACAAAGGGCAAAGGTCAAGGTTGAGAAAGTGCAAAAGATGCTTTTAGCTTAATGTGATCTTGCTTACTTTATAAGTACCCTACATGGCTTGTTTGATTCCATGTTTTGTTTCTACAGTCTTTTTTAACATATATATTTGATTTAAAATTTAAACCTTATTATAAGGATTAGAAAGAGGAACACTTGTCTCCTGACTCAACTTCCCCCTAAAACACTCACTTCCCAGAGGATGAGCACTATCGTATATTTTCACTGTCTTCTTAAATTTATTTCCTTATTTCTATTTACTCTTAGAATTTTATTTATTGATTTCAAAATTAAGAAATACATAAAAATAGACAGAAATAGTTTCCTAAAGAGGCAGGCAATGCTTATAACCAGATGTTCCCAAAGACATCCAACTGCTCCTAATGCCATCGGGCAGATGGAGGATCCTGCCCAGTGGAAGAAAACTGTTATTCTTGCTGCTTCTTCTTTGTTATATCTTTGTTATTCTTTGTTATTCTTGACTTTTATTTTTCCTTTTGTGAGGTTTTACTCCCTCCTCCTCATCTCCTTTTTCCCAGACCTCCACCACAACCCTAGTTCTTTCAGCACAGCTGGTTCTATGACTGCCTGTTCCCCAATACAAGTAATTTGTAGAAAAACCTCAACATATTCCCAAAGGTTAATTTTTTTGTTAAGTTAATATAAATTTAGCCAAATATCATACCTTATTAATATCAAAAGTTGGCTAAATCAATGTTCAGAGCTTGCATTATTATAAATAAATAAAATTCCTACTCAACCCATGTAATATACAATAACTCTTGTTCCAGATATAAATTGTTTTAGTTATAAATTAACTGTTAAAATTTGTGAAATGTGAAAATTTATCTAATAATGCTGTTAAAAGTCTTCTAGCTGATATATATATAAGATATACTCATACTTCACTTCATTTACGTTTATGTATCTAACACAAAGGAAAGTCATTTGTAGTGTACTTTATAACAACATGTAAAACATATAAGATAAAATCATAATAAAAGACCATATATGAATAAAAAGTATTTTAAGGAAACAGGATCAATCTATATGGACAAAGGAGAATACAAGGATGTTTATTCATGTATTTGTTTGGTCTTCATTCATAATTTCACTTACTGATTAAACAATTTTTATTGAACTCCTACTATGCAGTGTGCAAAGCAATTTAGGCTCCCAAAGAAATATCCCATAAATTTTACTTAGTCTTTACTAAAGAGTCTAAAATTTAGTTGGAAATATATGTCATTCACATGTAATACATTAAATTATTATAGCTAAGAAATAATATAGGGCAACAGTATGTTGGCACATAGCCTATCAATAACAACAATCAGTATCAGCAACAGCAGTAACGTTATAGCATGTGTATAGTTTCCATCTATCAGTTCATTGATATTTCACAACCCCATATGAAGTTACTGCTATTATCCCCAATTGTGATGAGTAAATATATGGCACAAAGGTTTTTCACAAATTGCCCAGGGATATAAAGCTAGTAAATGTCACAGTGGTATTTCACATTCATATAACGTGTCTCCTAAGGACTGTGCGACAGAGTCCAAGAAAGGTGAAACATTTTAAGATAGACCTTTAAAATTATTATAATTCAGACAGAAAAGGAAGAGAATAGAAGGAATCCAATTACGGAAATCAACTTGAGCAAAATACTGGATACAGAAATACACATAGCAGATTTAAGTGACTATAACTGATTGTATCACACATCTAACAATTTGGAAAAAGTACAGGTGAACAATAGTGGCAAATGAGAATTTATTTCAAATTTCAATAAGTTTTGAGAAAGTGACTGGGTGTAGATGGAACATAATATTAGCCCAGTAAATTTGGTTTTAATCCTGAAGATAACCTACAGTCACCAGAAGTTTTTGTATAAGAAAATAGCTTAAAGAAAGCCATTTTTTGTATGAAACAAGAATCTCGGGGAAAATGATGCACGTGATATCTATCTGCAATTACTTTTTTTGGTTTGGTTTAAGCATATTTCTGCAACAAGCAGAGAAATAAATTGCATCTCTTACTAAGAATACTTCTGAAATTTCAGTTCTACAATAAAATCTATCACAGTATAACTGGAAACCATATGAATGATGTTTATTAATTCGTCTTTTTTTTCAGTCAGCCAAAAAATTACTAATTGGAAAATGTAAAAACAATGTATTATAAAGAAGCTTGTGATAGTTTCTTTATCTTCCTTGATATTCACACAAAACTCATCTGTGTTAAATCAAACCAAAAGGCTTTTCAAATTCAAGTGCCCAGCAATTTATTCTAAAGTCACTGTGATTTTTACGTTTGATTATTTAACTTATCCCAGCTTATAACAGTAATCACAGCCATCCTTCCACAAAATTGAGAGAAAGAGCTATTTGTTTTCTAACCCTATTCTCATTCATTTTTCTTGCAAATCTTTCATCCATAGTTCAGCTCCTAAATCAACCTTACTACTCCATTCCCATCCCTGTGCAACCTCACAAGGCTGGATAAAATACATTCCAAAGCTCCTTCCAATGTATATTTGAAATTCTATAATCATATACAAACTTCTGGAACTTATGGCTTATTTTATACTTCAGATACTGAGACTCTAGTAACTGTCAAATGGGAAGGAATTTGTTTAACTCATGCATATTATTCATATTTTCAACCTCTGCCACTAACATTAGGTGGAAAGATGAAATAATGTTAGATAATAAATGGTATAAAATAATTCCTATGAAAAAAGAGAAGTGAGGTGGGATTAATTATTGAGATTTCTAGTATACATTGATTAAATTACCTAAATAATAACTTATTGCCCCTGCATCTATCTGAATGCATTTAAATGTACTAATCTTTGTATTCCCAGTACCTAAGATACAGAATACAACAGGTAGATAACAATGTCTCATGAATGAATGAATGACAAAAAGTCAACACTGTAACTGCAAAGATTAGCTTAAAAATGAAGGAATTAAGATGATTCTAAGATCTGAATTTCAATGTGGTATTTTATAAAGCGAATTGATGTGTATTTTTTTTTTTTTTTTTACTAGTCATCAAAGCTTTAGTATTTTACCAATAATGTCTTTATGGGCTACTTCCACAATAGAAATGTAAATATAATAAGATCAATCCTCTTGGAAAGAATAACTTTTAATGGATGATATGCTAATCATAAATATGTCCACTGAATATACAAATTTGCTTTGTAAATTACTTTGCCAGTTTTTTAAAAACTTTACTTGCTTATTCTTGTTACACTTCTTGCTGTGTAAAAGAGATGCAAAAAAGGATTACTCAAAGCAACAGGAATGCAATGAGAAGCCCGAAGGGACTGCACCTCAGCAACTCCTCTGTTAGTAGGAGAAAACTGGGTACAGCCCCTGATTCAAAGTTAGCTTCTATTTTCTATTGTAGAGACAAGGAAGTTTTATAAGAAAAATCAGTTGATTCAATCATTTCAAAAGGACATAAAGACATGGACAATGTGACGAAAATTATCTATAGCTAAGTATAGCTTAAACAATGGAAACTACTAAGATCATTTAAATTAACAAGGTGACATTCCAAAGTATGATTTGTGAAAAGCTACATTGATAAGACTACAATCATTATCTAACCCAAAATATAACCTCTCCCCAAATGATTTAAGCAAAAGTTACATTCCTATGATAATTATTTCTAAAGTTTCCACCAACAGACAGCTTGCCCTTAGCAAACAATTCTTTCACATTTTTCCCTACAATTCCTTCAACATATTTTAACAACAATCAGTATGTTAAATAGTCAACTGTACATAATCCCATCCCTAAACAGTGATTAGAATTGATTAGATGGGCTTTTGCCACACTATCTGTGGACTTTGTCCCCTAAATTGAGGACTTTTGTCCCATACATGCATTATCTAAAAACCCTATTCTAAAAAATCAACTGAGAATCAACATATACTTGATTAGAACTGATTAGGTAGGCTTTTGCCCTGGCTGTGGACTTTTGTTCCCTAAATCAAAGGCTTTTGCCCCATACATGCACTACCTAAAAACCCTATTCTAAAAATCAAACGAAAATCAAGATTTCTAACCCTCTACATCTCAATCTAGAAACAATTCCAGTTAGCTTAAATATACATAATAATTACCTAATGAGAGTGCAGATGAGATAATAAAAAAGTTTTGTTCACCATATAGTATCAACTCAGACCATATTTACAGCTAGATGAATAATTCCAAACTATTAGAAAATCACAGAATTATCCATTTAAATGGGATCATTTTTAATCTCTCTGCTTCTAGTTAAAACTGCACCTAAAATTCTGTTGTTAAAGATAATCAGAAAACACTAGTAGAAGCCTTCACTTTATAGTTTATCACTGCAGATAAAAATCCAAAACCCCCTTCCAGGATGAATCCCAGTAATATCTTCAAGTGGTTCCCTGAATTTTCATTTAAGCTTTATAAACAATTGAAAAGCTTGTCTTGACTTTCTCAACTCTGTGTAAGAACATTAGTTAGAGCATAGTGATAAGAAACTGATTGGCTGTTATAAGTCATTGGCTTAAGAATTTTTGAAATAAGTAATTTTTCTATTTATTACAGCAAAATATGTTACATGATGGGATTCATGCTAGGATGGAAAAAATGATAAAAGAGGGAAGATAAGTGAAGCAGAGAAAACAGACATTAGTAAGAAATAATAGTTGAAGGAAGTTTTAAAACTAAATATGTATTCTTTTAACTTTAAGTGGATACGGGGGAAAAACTGAAATATTACTTCCTCCCTGGAACCTTGATTAACCACCTGTACCAAATATTCTAAACACCTACTTTTTATCTGTGTCATTCATTTGTAATTGTAAATTCTGTTCTTCTGTGTAACATCTTCTGTATTGTTATGATGTAAGACTTGTGCACTGTGCACAAATCCCACACATTGGGATGGCTCACCTTACAAAGACCATGAGACAGAGACTGCTGCAATCAAGCAAGAGGAGTTTATTCCAGCATGCTAGGGTCACTCAGTCTCCTGGACAGGAGTGACCCTGAGCTCTTAACACAAGCACTTTTTATACAGTTTTTTAGACAGACTTTGGCAACAGGATGAGTTGTTTACTGTTTACAGGTTATCAGAGGTGACCTTTGGATTTATTGGTGGGCTTTAGCAGGCTGGCACACCGATAAGGAATAGTGTATTTTCCCAATCGTTTATCTTCCTTGTGGCCAGGTGGCCTCTAGATAAGGAACTGGTCAGTTCCTGGAACCGGGTGGTGATTACTCCCTTCTCGGAATTTAGCGTGCCTGGGCCTGCCTTGACTTGCCTGGCCTCTGTATATCCCCTTAGAAGCTGCCTTACTTAAAATGGCATTAGTTATGTTTTCTCGTTTTTATTAGTACAGAAGCAAATTGCGCATGATAAAGTTATATTTTTCTTTACAATGAACTCATTTGCCATTTGTTTTTTTAACTTATTTTTGATGCTATATTATAAACTCTATGAGAACACTTGTATACTAGATAATGTTGATACAGAATGCTATGGTCTGAATGTTTTTTGTGCCCCCAAAATTCATATGTTGATGCACAAATTCCAGTGCAAATAGAATTAAGAGTTGGGGCCCTTAGGAGATGATTAGGACATGAGGGCAGAGATCGCATGAATGGGATTAGTGCCCTTACAAAAAAGGTACAAGGGAGGGCATTTTCCTCTTCCACCATGTGAAGACACAACAAGAAGGCACCATCTTGGAAGCATAGAGTGAACCCTAACCAGACACCCAATCTACTGGTGCCTTGCCCTTGGACTTCCAAGACTCCAGAACTGTGAGCAATACATTTCTTCTGTTTATGAATTACCCAGACTAAGGTATTTTGTTATGGCAGCAGGAACAAACTGAGACATGGAGTAACCATTTACCATCACACTCGACATCTGTAAGTTAATTCAAATACTTTTCCTTTCATGGAATTGAATGCTTACTTTTTAAAGCTTAAGTAAGTTTTGTGTTATATTTTGTCATCTTTTAAGTATTATTTGCTTTTTCTTGACCCTTGAATTTCAAAAATAAATAAAATGGAACTCATCATATTCAAACTAGAGGACAGGCCACTTCCAGGTGACTTATAAAAACTCTAACCACTATATTCCAATACCATGCTTGGCATTTTTTAGGTGTCAGAAAAATTAACATATTTTATATTGTGATTGCTATCAAACAGATCTTCTGAATAGAGAAATTCTCCAATTATTAATTTTTAAACAATGCACATCTGCATATCATTAAATATATTCTCAGTATTTTGGATTAAAGGAGATTTCCTTTGAATTTTACATACCTTTTACCATATTTTGTCAATGTCTTAGCCCAATTATTATTTGTATACATTAAATAGGAAATGTCTTAGTCATCTTTTTAATATTTTCAGGATTTCACAAGGCACCTTGGTTTGTCCTGCATACATAGTTATAAGGCCACCAATTTAGAAACGAGGGGAAAAATTTCAATGGTTAAATATTTAAAAATTAGCTTGTTTAGAAAGTTAATAATGCATTCTTTACACAATTCTTAAATATTTTTAGTAATACCACAGTATTACAAATTGTCTGATGTGAAATATACTAAACTCCGATTAAATGCTAGTAAAAGAGGTAAGAAAAAGACATAGTACAATCCCTAAGCTGATTTGGTTTTATTTTTATTGAAGAATAAGTGGACATATAATTAGCATAGAAATAGCTGTTACTTTGAGTTATACATTATATTGAATCAGTTGGTTAAAGTGATTTTTGTAGGGTTATCTCTAAGTAAAATGGGAAGTTTTCATGTCAGAAGTCGAAAATCAGTAACTATCATTTCAAAGTGAGTAAATGAATCATCTACCTTCCTTTTAAACTAAAGCCCAAGTAAATGTTATTATAGCCGAACTATACCAAGTATAGAAAAATTGGGAATACATGATAAACACCAAGATTACAAGTACCATCAGCGAACTTACAAGAACTGACAATTGATTTGGTTATTTATTGTCCCTATTTTGTTGCTTATAATAATGTAACAGATTGGGATTGACTTTAATAGACTATCTGTAAAATCTCAGATTATTAGTTATTAGGCTGAAACAAATTAATTTTATTTCCTAATAACATTAATAAATTGTTTAATTAATTACAACATTTATACATTATGTAAATGTAATCTTAATAAGTTAAAACATTGACTGATAGCCATGTGCTGACATATTCATTATTGTTTTTTAGATAATTTAATATATGTCTTCCATAAATGCACATACCATGTTTGACACTCAAGTCACTTTTATTATTTTCCTTCTTCATTAGCATTGTGAGATGAAGTGATTCACTGTTTCATTTGGATTAATAATAATATTCAAGTGTGGTGCTTCCATGGTTTTTGTAAAAAAGCATTCGCTTCTTCAGATGTTTTTCATTTCTGACTAATCTGCCTGAGTTTCAGTGTTCAGCGCATATGGAAATAGTGCATAATGAGGAGAAACATTCCTGGGATATAAAATTGCTTCAGGGAAAAGATGTAATATACATTCAGAAAATAAATAAATTCCCTACATCTGCCCTCTGATGTGGATTCTAATAAATATCTACACCCTGTTTTGTCTATACTAATGAAAAGAACGTTTATCAGAGATGTGATAAAGGGTAGAACATATGCAGACAAAAATCTATTAACTTTCCTTAGCTGGTTAAAAGAAATCAAATAAAGACTTCCCGACTAGGGGAGAGAGAATAGCTTAGACCTCTCTGGCAGCTACTCAGTCTAAAGAACTGTTTAGTAGCTTACCATAAAAGGTAGTCTCAGATACATGTAAAAACAAACAAACAAACAAAACACAAAAAAGCGACTTGATTTTTCCAACGTTAACAGTGACCATATTTTGTGATGGCTTCTACATGATTCCCAAGCTGTTGTAACAAGTAAGGTAAAGACAGTACAAGAAAAATAGATAAGTATTAAAGAAACAATTTAAACATGTGAAAGCAAACCAATTTCTATTTATCATAAACCATCAAAATATGACAAAGAAAACTACAACTGATTACTCACAATCAAGAATTTGGAATTCCTTCTTGCCCTACATGGGTCTTGCTGAAACCAAAATTTCCCCTATGGCTACAGAAGGTAGGGGAACAAATCAAAATGTAAAAAAACAAACCACCACAACAAAAAACTGACATAAATCAATAAATGCACTTCTACAATTCTCTAGCTTAAAAAAAAATGTAGTCTTCAGTAATTTCACTGACATTGAAAGGAAGCATTCAGAATTTTCCTTCATACATCTGAAACTAATTTAATCTATAAGTATGCCAATTTAGTTAAATAGAACTCACTGCCAAGGGAGTAATTTGATCAAAATCTCTGAAGTGAGAGAAGCTTTGAGGAAAAAAAAAAAATAGTCATATTTTAATTAGTAGCAATATTTCCATTTCCGAATTTAATTTTATTTTCTGATTTTGAATTGGCCCCCCCAGTTAGATGCAATAAGTAAAAAGCTTCAGTTTTTATGCAATTTTCCTCTGAGTGTCCCAGAAGTCCTAGGAATATATGTAGTGTTTTATACTCAGATACTTTTTCCATTCTGTGTAACTTGCTATGAGTGATATATCTATTTATATCATATTATTTTTACAGGCTTTACAAATCCTGAGCAGAGTAGACAGCACTGAAGGAAAATGCAGCAACCTTTACACAGAAGAAGGAAGGGTTGAGGGTTACTGCACAGTAAAGGATCGATCATTTATTTCTAATGTTCATTATTTCACTTCTTCCATTCAACAACAACCAAAAAAGAAAATATTGTGCCCGATATGTGGTAATTATTGTGCTGTCTATCAAGGTGAAAATTATGCATCTGCATGATATTTCTGACATCAAGAGAATCACCTCAACCTAACATATAGTCCTGAGGAAATGGGGAATTAAGAATAAATATATTCTTATGGGGAATCAGAGCTAAGAATAAGATCTTCAAAAGGGGTATTGCCATAAAGGATACTGGATAACCATTGAGAATAGAACATTGCCACCAAAAATCAGAATAGGAGATTTTTAAAGACACACCTTTTCTCTGTTACAAGTTTCTGATGGGCTACCTGGGCAGTATGCTTTAATAAATCAGAGTACTTAATAGGGTTGAAAGTGGAGAACATTGTGTATCGGAGTGCTCTTTGTCAATACAATGAATAAAGGAATTCTTTGAAAGAAGAAATGCAATTCAGAATAAACTGGATTTGGAAATCCAGTTTTCCAAACTCGTTTTTACACCTAAAACACCCAAGAATTATATTGCTATGAGTGAATAAAAAATGCTGAATTTGGCAAATGTTCAAGGTGTAAGACTAGTAACAACTTACCATACGTATATCTATAAGCATATAAGTTATCAGCATACAGCTAATAACCTTTTAACACAAATAAATAGTGCATTATTTTATAAGGTAAATGATTTTGCAAATTCCTTTTTTCAAAAAAAAAAGCTACACTAAGTAAAAATAGCAAAGTTGTTATACATTTTCACCACAGTGTTTAATAAAGATGGATCAAGGCTAATTCAATATAATTACAGTTGGCAGCAAGCTAAGAGAAGTCTTTCCTTTTCAATGGTACTTAATAAAGCGAAGCTGGTTTTTACCTTCATCAGCCTAGAAAAAAACGTTAGCGTAGAGTTTATCTATTTTTAAAAGGAACATGAAAACTGCACTTGACACTTTGTACACCATCACTTTCTTAATTATTATTGGTTGATAATATATACATTAAGGAGACAAACACTGTGGACAAATATATTATTAGAAAATATGACAAATACATAAGCAATTGTATAATAAACTGAGTCTGTACTATGGAAACAAGGATCCTCCTGGATTTTCCATGTCAAGATCAATAGCTCTAATGACCTCTCTCCTGTATTAGCTTCGGACATTGATTTCCTTTTGCCTTTAGATATTTATATATGCTAATCCTCATACTAAATATATACGTCATACTAAATA
Organism: Cynocephalus volans; assembly: GCF_027409185.1. Classification (NCBI taxonomy): domain Eukaryota; kingdom Metazoa; phylum Chordata; class Mammalia; order Dermoptera; family Cynocephalidae; genus Cynocephalus; species Cynocephalus volans. The sequence continues at coordinate 79,142,918 of NC_084468.1, read as the reverse complement.
TATCCACTATTATTTTTAATCATATTCCCATAAATGTATTCCAGTTCTTTGGTGTTCTTTCACAGGAGAAGGTATGGCCCACGTGTTAAATATAGAAACCTTTGTCACCATTATATCTCCCTTTCTCCATAATCTGAAACCACATCTTACTGATACTATTTCCAAAATAATCCCACTTTTCTATCCTTTCTATCATCATATCATTGCCCAAGATACTTTCATCTCGTACTTGGCTAACATGATAGCCTCTATTGGTCTATTTCCTTCAAATAGTAAATTCTGCATTGGTAGCAGGATTATTTTGCCCAAATACAGATCTGATCATATGAGTTATGCTGAGTCACCTTTAGAAGCTTTATTGCTTATAGACAAGTAAAAAAATATGTATATAGCATAGCATTCAAGACATTTCAGATTCTGATACCAACTCCATTTTCAAGTTGATCTCAGAGCAAGTTCTTTGGTACATGTACATTCTACTTCCCTTACAGTTTCAAAAATGCTAAACACTTTAAGACCTAGAAGACTTCATTCAAATAAGTCCATCTTCCTGAAATAACATTTCCTTTTATGAATCTGTCAATGTCCTACTCACCCTGTAAAGATCAGCTCACTCATTACCACTGGTCCTCCCAAGATTCATCCACTTCTTCCTTCCGTTGTGCCCTTACTATACTTTATTTAGCTCTGTTATGTCCATTTCTTCTTTTGATGAGTTTACGATTGGGGGGCTAGCCAGTCTCAGAGCTGGCCTAATGACTGTATATTTGGGATTGGTTTTCCTGAAGTTGAAGAGAGACTAGGATGTCTCCTATTCAAGAAAGTATAAGCTCTGAAGAGAAGGGTGAAAAATATTGAAGTATGTAGGGTGTGGCTGCATATATATATATATAAATAAAGCACTAGGGTAAGAGGTTAGATTGCATTCAAGAGACAAAGATTTCTGAGCTATACGGAGGTAAGTATGATCTGAAGGTCTGACATTAATAACAGGAGGAGGTATCTGGGAGGCCAGGAGGTTCACCATAAATAAGTGAAATGACTAGTTTAAAGGGTCAGAGAAAAAGTGGATTATTGTAAAATGAGGCATACTGTACAGTGTCCCCACTATAAAACAATTTCTCATGCATAGTTTATAATCAGTGTGAATTATAGTCAGTGTAGACATCAGTCACCAGGTATAAAAACTCTGTCATATCCCAGAAAACAATCTTAGAAACAGTAGATCTCCTTAATGTCTGTCTAATTTATATACCACTGTCTTCGTATTATGAATAATTACATAATAGTTCTTGAGGACCTTCCTTCCAGCAATTCTGACCCACATTACCTGACCTCCCTTTGTAAGAGAAGCCTTTCTTTTGTAGTATCTCCAAAAATACATTGTTTCTCCTCCTGTCCTTCCTTTGTCACACTTGTAGATTCTTGTGTACAATTTCTTATTTCAATTAGCCTCAGCCACCTAGAACCTGGGGCTTCTCCACCAGCTCTATTCCCTTTAGTGTGAAGAGTCTCGTACTCGACAACTTTCTAGTGTAGAGCATTATTCTCCTTCCTTGTTCCTTCTTTGCCCTTTTGCTCCACTTTCCAGATCCTGTGCTTACTTTTTCTGCCTTACTGGAAGCGTAAAATGCCTGATTTTCTGATTAAAATAATTCATGTATTCTCTCAAAACCGCTTCATGCTCCCTAATCAGGAGGAGAAAAGCATAGGAGACCCAATGACTCTGGATGTGATAACATCAGAGCTTTCTTATCCTTAGTAGAAAGACAACAAAACCACACCCTGTGTTTAAGACCTTGCACTACCTTGTTATTTTTTCATGCCTTTTAGTTAGTGATAGAACTCAGTGGGATACTTGTTTCCTGTGGTGTGATCACTCTTGGGTAATTGTAGCAAACTACTTGTTTTCTCCTGGGATGTGCTCATTCACAAAATCTAAGAGCTGCTATTACGTGGTTCTCTTCTCTCATTCTCTTTTGGTGTCTTTCTCCACTAGGCACAATCACTAGGTTATTACCAGCAAATTACCACCAATTAATATCAAATTGAGATGACTAACTGTCAGGCTGGATCACAGACCCCTCTGCCCTGTCCTATACAGTTCCTGAGCCAGGAAGTTGAAAGAAAAACCAAGCAGCTGCTGGCAAAGTGGACGGGCTTTATTATAGATGTGAGCTCTGCTGACCAGTGGTACAGAGCCCCTGCCTTCCATACCAAAAGAGTACACAAATAGGGCGAGGAGCCAAGGGGTACACAGGTGCGCATGTGCTCTAACTCTACTCTTATGTAACTTGTTTACAAAGGATGTGCTGAATCATACCCAGCCAGATATGAGGCAAGGGGGCCTGACTACACTGACTCCACTTTCCTCACAGTACTAGAGTTTTACTCACTGAAAATGGGGAGAAAACAATCCTCAAATATTTCACAAATATGTGGTCAGTAAATGCTAGGAGTTTACATCGTCTTGTAGTTGTATCTCATTTAGCAGACTTGTGTCTTTATCCTTCTGAACTGAGAAAATTTGTTTTCCTTTTTATTCTGAAGAATCAAAATTTCCCTATTTTTACCAATGATTAATTTACAGCATTCATAAATGCAAGATAAGCCTTGTAACTGAAAATACTCCTCCAAAAAAAAAAGAGATGTCATAACCACTGTCATTAACAATGTCACAAAATGAAGGGCCCTCTCAGAAATACTTAGAATTTCGAAAATAGGAAAATTTAGTCAGGCTCCCTCCACATTTCTTGTAAGCAAGTTGTGTATGGGTGGAGTTAGTGTGCATGTGCACCCATGTATCTTTCTAGTTAATTGCTATTGTGTGTTCAGAGTTTGGGAAGCAGTGCTGGCAGGCAGAGCTCAAGTCTAAAAATAGAGCATGTTTACTCTGCTGGCAGCTGCTCAGTTTCAGTTTTTCTTTGGACTTTGCCAGTAGCAGTTGAGTTTTTGAGTTTCTCTGTGGACTGCTTAGCTGATAATGTTGTGTGTGCTGAATAAAGACTATTCCTTTTTCAACCAAGGCTCCAGAGACCTTTTTGCTGGTTACCTAGCTCATAGACCTGCATGTGAAGGGTTTGTGAACCTGCTTGAGGGGTCTGTGAGCACCAAACCCAGCCCTAGCTCTACAGATGTCATTAAGTGTAGAGGAAACATTTCATAGTTTTAGGGTCATATGGCCTTGAGGTGGGACTTTATTTAATCAAATTACCGATTGGATGAAAGGGAAAGTTACTTAACTTTTAGCACTTTTCGTACTTATCTGCCACTGACACACAAGGCCTGTTTCTACAAAGTGGTGTTCTTAAAGATGAAATAAAGCAATGTAAAGGCAGATTATAAAACAAAAACGTTCTTCCAATGCTAGCTTTGCTTTTGTTCAGTATGGCCAGTGGCTTTATATAGGCGATTTGTCATTCTAACATGTGAGTCATTTCACATTTAAAACTGACCTAGAGCAATATTTTCCAACTGATATTTCACAGTATTCAGAACTTCATAAAACTGTTACATAGGACTCTTATACATAAAAGGACAGCAACAAATAAAGTACAAATCAATACATTCCAGAAATTTAAAAAAAAAACAAAACATAAAAACATGGAATTTGTTGCTAGCAGGCCTGTCTTATAAGAAATATGAAAAGGAGTCCTTTAGGCTGAAATGAACAGACACCAGACAGTAACTTGAATCTACACAAAGAAATAAATAACACCAGTAACAGCAATTACACAAGTAAATGGAAAACACAGTAAAAACACATTTTTGTTTTAAATCTTTTCTTTTCATATCTAATTTAAAAGATAATTTTTAGGGCTGAGCCCATGGCGCACTCGGTAGCGTGCTGCGCTAGCAGCGCGGCGACGCTCCCGCTGCGGAATGACCGGTGCATTCCCTGGCTGAGCGCTGGTCACGAAAAAAAAAAAAAAAAGATAATTTTTAAAAAAGCAATTATAAAACCATGTTGATAGATTTTGATATATAAAGATGTAGTTTGTATAACAGTAAGAGCATCAAGTAGATGGAGAGAAAACTATTCAAACAAAGTTTTGTATACTATTGAAATTGAGATGGGATTAATCTGAACAAGATTGTTTTAAGCAGATATGTTAATTATAATCACTAAGAAAATATCTCAAAAAATATATGCTGTATAATAAGAGAAGCAAAAGAAATAAAAACATACAGTAGAAAATATCTATTCATCACAGTAGAAGGAAGTAATGGATGAATACAACATCAAAAATGACATAAGACATCCTGAAAAACAATAGAAAATGGCAGATATAAATCCTGCCTTATGTACTGCTTTAAGTACATTAAATGTAAATTGAACACTTCAATCAAGATGCAGATATTGGCACAATGGCTTCTATAAGAAAACCAGGATACAACTATATGCTGTCCATAAGCTACCTATTAGATTCAAAGACACAAATAGTATGAAAGTGAAAGGATCAAAGAAGAAATATTATGTACAATAGGTAATTTTATATGTCATTCTGACTGGGCCATGGAGTGCCCAGGCATTTGGTCAAGTGTTTATCTGGGTGTTTCTGTGAGAGTGTTTTGGATGAGATTAACATTTAAATCACAAGATTAAGTAAAGCAGATTGGTCAATGTAACAAGATGGGCCTAATCCAAACAATTCAGTTGAAGGCATGAATAGAACAAAAAGGATGACCTTCCTCTGAAAAAGTGGGAATCCACCTGGCCTAATTGCCTCTGACCTTGGACATTGGTTATTCTTGGGGTTTGAGCCTGCTGACTTTGGACTGTAACTATGCCATAAGCTCTCCTGGTTCTCAGACTTTCATGTTCCAACTGGAACTTGCCAGCCTCCATAATCACAAAAGCCAATCCTTATAATAAATCTCTTTCTACATACATCTACATCCTATTGATTATGTTTCTCTGGAGAATTATGACTAATACGCTATGCAAACAGCAAGGAAAAGAGAGCTAGAATGGTTATACTAATATCAGATCAAGAACTGACAGAATTGAAAGGAAAAAAAATAATTTAATACAATAGTTGTGGAGTTCACTTTCAATAATGGATAGGACAACTAGGCAGAAGGTGAAACAGGAAACTGAAGACTAGACTTAACAGACATCTACAGAACACTCCACCCAACTAGCAGAATATACATTATTCTAAAGTGCAGGTTCTCCAGAATAGACTATGTGTTAGGACATAAAATAAGCCTCAATAAATTTAAAATGATTGAAATCATACAATATATGTTCTTCAACTAGTATGAAGTTAAATTATAAATCAATAATCCAAGAAAATTTGGGGAATGTACAAATGTGTGGAAATTAATTAACATGCTCTTAAATAACCAATGGATCAAGGAAGAGATCACATGGGAAACAGTTTGAGATTAATGTAAATAAAAACAGCAGCACACCAAAATGTATGTGTTATATCTATCATGGTTCTTACAAAGAAATTTGTAGCTTTAAATGCCTATATTAAAGAAGAAAAAATATCTCAGATCAATACATAATTATTGACATTAAGAAGCTTTAAAAAACATAAAAATAAATCAAAAGCAAGCAGCAGGAAGGAAATAACAAAAGTAAGAGCAGAAATAAATGAAATAGGAAATAGAAAAACAATAGTGAAAATAAACAAATCTAAAAGTTGGCTTTTTGAAAAGATCAACAAAACTGACTAACCTTTAGCTACAGTGAACACAAAGAGAATGTAAAAATGGGCAAAGGAGCTGATTAGACATTTTTCAAAGGAGGACATACAAATGATCAACATGTACTTGAAAAAACACTGCACATTACTAATCATCATGGAAATGCAAATCAAAACCACATTAAAGTGTCATCCAACTCCAGCTAAACTGGCTTAAACACTGCACATTACTAATCATCATGGAAATGCAAATCAAAACCACATTAAAGTGTCATCCAACTCCAGCTAAACTGGCTATTATCAAAACAAAAAACTGAGAATAACAAATGCTGACAAGGATATGGTGAAAAAGGAAATCATCTACACTTTTGGTGGGACTGTAAATTAGTGCAACTATTACGGAAAACAGTATGGAGGTTTCTCAAAGAACTAGAGATAGAACTACCATACAATCCAGCAATCCCACTTCTGGGTATATGACCACGGGAATGGAAATTATCATGTCAAAGGGATACCTGAATTCTCATGTTCATCGCAGCTCTGTTTACAATAGCCACGATATGGAACCAACCTAAATGTCCACTGACAGATGACTGGTTAAGGAAAACGTGGTATATATACACAATGAAATACTCCTCAGCCATAAAAAGGAATGAAATTCTACCCTTCATAACAGCATGGATGAGCTTGGAAAAAATTAGGTTAAGTGAAATAAGCCAGGTGCAGAAAGAGAAATACTGCATGTTTTTACTAATAAGTGGGAGCAAAGAAAGAGAGAAAAAGGAGATAGAAGAGAGAAAAAGATAAAAAGAAAGAGAAAGAAAGAAAGACTGGGCCGAATAAAACATTGAACTTTCAAAGGAGAAAATAGACCTGTAGTTACTACAGGTGGGAATGGGGGAGGGAGAAGGAGGTTCGGGAATAACTGTGTCAGGGACACAAGAGTAATTATGATGTGTAATGATGAACATCTAATAACACTGATTTGATCATCACGTACTGTACACAAATACTGATAGTCAACTCTGTACCCCCTAAATATGCATAATCAATTATGTTTCAATTTAAAACAATAAAAAACTTTTTAAAAGAAAACTCTTAAATTACTAAAATCATAAATGAAAGAGGAGGCATTACCACCAATCTTATGGAAATAAAAATGATTTTGGGGGCATAGTATGAATAATTTTACGTTGAAAAATTAGATAATCTAGATGAAATGGACAAATTCCTCAAAAGACACAAACTGCCAAAACTAAATGAGGAACTAGAAAATGTGAATAGACCTAAATAAGTAAAGAAACTAAATTTCTTAATAATAATAATTTCCACAAAAAGGACAGACCAAGATAGCATCACTGGTGAATTCTTCGAAATATTCTAAGAATTAATACCAATTTTTTACAAATTCTCCCCCAGAATAGAATAGGAGTAAGTACTTCTGAAACGATTCTATAAGGCCAGTATTTTACTGATCCCAAAACCAGACTGACTTGCCAAGAAAAGAAAACTACAGACCAATAGCTTTTATGAAGATGGATGCAAAAATCTTCATCAAAGAACTAGCAAATCAAATCCAGCAACATTTAAAAACAAGTATATATCATGATCAAGTGGGATTCATCATCGGAATGGAAAGGCGGTCTAACACACAAAATTTGATTACTGTAAGACAACATATTTATTAAGAAAAAAAACCGCATGGTCATCTCAATAGATACAGAAAAAGTATTTGATAAATTTCATGTCTTTTCATAACACAAGTACTCGGAACAGAAGGAATAGAAGCAAACTTTCTCAACTTTCATATAAAAAAGGGCAACTATAAAAATCCCACAGCTAACAACATATTAATTGTGAAAGACTGAATGCTTCCTTTAATATCAAGAAGACAAGGATGTCTGTTCTCAATACATCTATTCAACATTTTACTGGAGTTTCTAGTCAGAGAATAAAAAGCATCCAGATTACAAAGGAAAAAGTAAAACTACCTCAATTGACAGATTATATGATTTTATATAGAGAAAATCCTAAGGAATTGACCAGAAACCTTTTAAAACTAATAAGGCAGTTCAGATATGTTGTAGAACACAAGATCAATATACAAAATCAATTGTATTTCTATAGACTAACAATGAATGATCTAAAAATGAAATTGAAAGACACAATAAGAGTAAATCTTAATGATCTTGAATTAAAGAATGGTTTCTTAGATAAGACACAAAGGCATAAGTGACAAAAGAAAAAATAAACTGAATGTCATCAAAATTAAAAACTTTTATGTTTCAAAGGCCAACATTAAGAAAGTGAAATTACTACCTATAGAATGTGAGAAAATCTTTGCTAGGCACATAGATGTAAAGAACTTGTATCCAGAACACCTATCAGTCAACAATAAAAGGACAAATAACCTGGTTAAATGTGGGCAAAGGATTTGAATAGATATTTCTTCAAAAATGATATACAAATGGCCAATAAGCATGTAAAAAGATGCTTCAACATCATGAATTGCTAAGAAAATGCAAATCAAACTCATAATGACATATCACTTCTTACCCATTAGAATGGATAAAATAAAGAAGCTAGACAATAACAAATGTTGGTGAGGATGTGAGGAAATTGGAATCCTCTCCTCATATGTTGCCATTGGAATTGTACAGTGGGCAGCCACCTTGGAAGACAGCTTGGCAGTTCCTCAAAATGTTAAACGTAATGTTATCATATGATCCTGAATTTCCACTGTTAGGTAGCTAAAACACATGAAAACAAATCCACACAAAAATTTGTACATAAGTGTACTAAGAAGCATTGCTTAGAATAGTGAAAAGTAAAAATAATCCAAATGTTCATCAGCTGATAAATGGAATATAAAATATACTATGTCTATACAATTGAATTTTATTAGCAATAAAAAGGAATGAAGCATTGATACATGCTATATCATCGATGAATCTTAAAATCATTATGCTAAGTGAAAAAAGTCAGTCACAAAAGAAAACATATTATATGTCTCCATTTACATGAACGTCCAGAACAGACAAATCCATTGAGACAGAAAGATTAGTGGTTTCCAGGGGTTAGGAGAATAGACAACGGGGAGTGACTTCTAACGGAATAAGCAACAGGGTATTATTGAAAGTATTCTGAATTAGACAATGGTGATGGTTGCTCATCCTAAATATAGGATGCCCTAAATATACTGAAAACTGCCTTAAATATACTGAAAGCAATAGAATTATACATTTTAAAAGGGTAAAGTTTATGATATATTAATTTTATATCAATAAAAAATGTAAAAAAAAATTGCAAAGAGGACATTGATCCTATTTTAGTTTCCATCAAACTCAATTAGAATTATTAGCAGTTAATTCTTTTCATTAAGAATAAAATAATTTGAGAGGTTTAAGAAGACAAGTGAACAAGGAAAATAAATGTCAAAAAATCAGATGGGAATTTATTCACTTGGTTCATCACTCAGGTGAACACTCCTGTGACCATGATAATTTTGACTGTTAAATTGTTTTAAATATAATTATATTTAGTCATGTTTTGTTTAATTCACGCTCATTGGTTAAATGATTAAAATAGGTAATATGCAGCAAACATAAGAAACACAGATTTTGAAATAAAAATTGGTGAGTAAAATAAAAAATGACAATAGCTTTGCAATTTTCCTCAAAGATAAGTTCAATGGTGAAAATACAATAAAATTATTATGTAGTATTATTTTAATAAATCATGAGTGGTTAAATAACTGAATAACGAAAACTCTAAAACATTGTTCATTTACAGATGTTTTTTGTTCTTTTAAGAGTTAAAGGTCAGAATTACATTTAAGACATACTCAAAGAAATAGGTAACATAAGACTAATCTTGTCTGGAATAAGACCTGTAGCTCCTATTATGCTTTAATATATTTCCGTCAATTTAAGAGATTTCAGAAATTTTTGGAAAACAGCCAACAGATAGAAAGAGATAAAGTTATTTGATTTGCATTTCCCGGATGCTGAGTGATGTTGAGCACTTTTTCATATGTCTGTTAGCCATTTGTATATCTTCCTTAGAGAAATGCCTACTTAGCTCTTTTGCCCATTTTTTAATTGGGTTGCTTGTTTTCTTCTTGTACAGTTGTTTGAGTTCCTTATATAGTCGGGTGGGACTGCAAAATGGTGCAGCCTCTATGGAAAATGGTATGGAGGTTCCTCAAACAATTGCAGATAGATCTACCATACGACCCAGCTATCCCACTGTTGGGAATATACCCAGAGGAATGGAAATCATCAAGTCGAAGGTATACCTGTTTCCCAATGTTTATCGCAGCACTCTTTACAATAGCCAAGAGTTGGAACCAGCCCAAATGCCCATCATCGGATGAGCACAGTGGATACGGAAAATGTGGTACATCTACACAATGGAATACTACTCAGCTATAAAAACGAATGAAATACTGCCATTTGCAACAACATGGATGGACCTTGAGAGAATTATATTAAGTGAAACAAGTCAGGCACAGAAAGAGAAATACCACATGTTCTCACTTATTGGTGGGAGATAAAAATTAATATATAAATTCACACACACACACACACACACACACACACACAAACCGGGGGGGGGGAGAAGATATAACAACCACAATTATTTGAAGTTGATACGACAAGCAAACAGAAAGGACATTGTTGGGGGGGAGGGGGGGAGGGAGAAGGGAGGGAGGTTTTGGTGATGGGGAGCAATAATCAGCCACAATGTATATCGACAAAATAAAATTTAAAAAAAAAAATAAATAAATAAATAAAAAATTAAAAAAAATTTTAAAAATTTAAAAAATTTAAAAAAAAGAAAGAGATAAAGTTAGTAAAAACAATTAGTACCTGTTGCTTCAACATTTTAAAACATAGTTAATAAAGATTCATTTAGATACAATTATCTCAACTCTCAAATATATATCTCATTTCTTAAAAATAAACGATGTATGATTGTGGCCTCGAAGTTTAATAGTAATCTTCCTTACAAAGTTACATCTGTCATACTGTAATATTTCTTAAAAGCATGTTTATAGTCTTTCTGTGACATGTAGCTCTTCAGCTATAGTCCTGTGCATTTATAATCCAAAATCTCAATGTGATTTAATTTAATTCAGTTCAATAAGAGTATAAAATGGACTTTTATATGCAGAGTGGACAGTAATATAAGAATCCTGTCTGAATAAATCCAATATGCACATTCAATTGAATGGTATTTCTCATTAAGTTCTCATTATATCCTGCCAATGACAAGGATTCTGGAAACTTTTGAGAATAGTTGATATAATCACATCTCCACATTTAGTCCTTAAGGGTTTAGAGGAAAGCTAATAAAGATATTTCTTTGTAACAACATTTTATGTGACACTTGAGTCATTTGGACAACAGTTATTCTCAAGTTACAGTCTACATTTTAAACTTTCTACTTTAAGGCATGGAGTCCTTAATTATATCTTAAGAGTAAACATGACAAAAGGCAATGATATGTTTATTTCTAACAGTATTTTGTATTCTATTATTTTCATCTGCTCTTAATTTGACAACATGTTTGTGTTTTAGACATGGCATATTGTTGGTTCCTGTTGCAGTATATTCATTGTTTTATTCTTCTTCATTTTCAGTCCTATAAATATTGCACTGAACACTCTTCCTAGAGTCATTTTACTTAATGATTTTCCTGTATGTTTTTACTATGTTAATCATGATGAATCCTCACCCTGAGGGTATTTTTTTATTGTTACTATGCAGTAAAACATGAAAGAGGTTATACATCATTCTCTGAATTCTATCATTTCAGTCATTTAAAATTCAATCATTTAAAAAAGGCACTTAGGTAATGCTAAATTTCAGATTCAACATCAAGAAAATACTCATTTTCCTCTCTTCCGGTTGCTTAAATTAAGTCTAAACTATTGGGCAGTCATTTTAAAGACTAAGCTAAATATCTTAGTCACTGAAAAAATACCACCAACATCTTTGTCAAGTCAAAATATTTTATTGATTTGAAGACTTACAATTTATCTTAGAAGAATTCAGTTAGTTTTATTTCTGTTAAAGTTTGATCTTCATAAAATATAAAATAACAATTAGAGCCTATTCCAACACTTGGTGATTGATTTCCATGATTTGTTCTTGACAGCAAAATAATTTTTAGAAGTACGTTTTTTAAAAGGTTCGTAAAAAGTTAAATACAGGTTTTCAGTTTGTTGTTTTAGCATCTCGTGAATTTCAAAATCTTTATGTATAGGTTTAATATCATTTTAGCTAGCATTTAAAATATTAATCATGTACTATAATTTTGCATGTAATACACTTATTTTAATATGTTAATGAGTACTTTTACAACATTTTAAAAAATTCTGTGTGAAAAGTTCTACCTTTTCATCTCTCCTTTGTCTCATACAGCCCACTGCACTGCACACACAGGATAATGGCAACAGAGACATTTGGTTAATCGCCAGACTGCTTGGATTAATATCATAGTTTAGCTACTCAATGGCTATGTGACTACTAAGTGGATTAACAGTTTTAGTTTTCGTTTCAGTATCACTAAAAAAGGATATTAATGGTAGCTACTGCATAGGATTGTGGTGAGATCAAATGAGTTAATAATCTGGAACGTGAAAAGCACTCAATGTTTATTATTATTGTTGTTATTGATACTATTAATATTAAATGTTTAGAGAAATGTTTGATGTAATTTCATTTAATTTTTTTTAGTAAGAATAAGACAAACTCTGAATCCCTGGTAATTCTCCTTTGTCCTTGTAAAAGTAACTATTTTTTAACAGCCTCATTCAGGTACAAATTAAATGTCATAAAATTCACCCATTGCAAGTGTACAATTCAATGATTTTAATAAATTTAGATATTTGTTGCATCATCACAACAAATCAGTTTTAGAACTCTCCATCATTCCAAGGTGTGCCTTTATGCCTGTTTGCAGTCAATCTCCAGAACCACCCTTAGGCCCAGGTGACCACTGATTTGCTTTCTGTCCCTATAAATTTGCCTTTTAAGAACTTATCATAGTAATGGAATTATACAACCATAGTCTTCTGCATATGGCTCCTTTCAGTTATGTTTTTGAGGTACATCCGTATTATAGCATATATTAGTAGTTTTGTTCCTTTTTTATTGTTGAACAGTACTCCATTGTATGTATACAGCACATTTTATTTCTCCATTCATCAGCTGAGGGACATATGGATTGTTTCCAACTTTTTACTATCATAAAACATGTTCATCCAAACATGTTTGTGCAGACATATGTTTTCTTTTCTCTAGGGTAGATTGGCAGAAGTAGAAGTAATGAGTTCTATGTTAGGTTTATATTTAACTATTTAATAAACTGCCAAAATGCTTTCCAAAACTTTTGAACTATTTTATCTTCCCAGCAGCAGTGTATAAGTCTTCCAGTTTCTCTATATTCTCAGCAACACTTGGTATTAACTCTTGTTTGATTACAGCCATGTTAGTGGTATGTTTGCCATTTAAATTTGCACTTCCCTAATGATTAATGAGGTTTAGCATCTTTGTACATACTTATTAGCCATTTATATATTTACTTTGGTGAAATATTTATTTATTAAAAGCTTTATCCAGTGGTAACTATTTTCAATTTGCTTTCATAAATTGAATGAATTTATTTGTACTCTTTCTTGGTCTAAGATCATTACAATAAATTATTCAAAGAAAATGTCCTTATTATATTTGTCTTTATTAGATTCTAATGTTTTAAATCCTAGAGCCTTTGTATTCTGAGCTCCTCAGTGAAAGTTTAGATACTTCTCCTTTTAAATTTTGTTAACTCAAAATAAATAATTTCCCTAAAGACAGATAGGAACACATATCCAAAGCCCAGTTCTTTACCATGCTTCAAATATATTAAAATTAACAGTATTTTCTTCACTAATTATTCTCATGTTTTAAAAAAATATGTATTTGGAGTAAATAATTTATTTTATTTTTAATACTTTCTCAAATTTCCCTGTCTATAGCATATATAGCCATTGCAAATATGCAAGTTTTCCTTATACAAGTTTTTCACAAACAATGATTTAAAGGCGAAATTTGTTTTAATGTAATTCAAAGGCAAAATGGAATTCAGTTCTTTCAGAATGCTACAGATTATGCATGGATACGTAATTGAAAAGTGTAGACCATTATTATGGCTTATTATGATTTTAAAAGCATTACCATAAATGACTATCTGCAATTCAAATACATGCCAAGACTTTATTTGGTCAATTAATTCACTTCTCAAATATTTATTAAACTGTTATGAACACTTGATATTCAGTAAAGAACAAGAACAGATATGTTTTCTATACTCATTTTATTATACAGAAAAGAGAAAAATAAAAAGGAGAAATTATGTGATAATAAAAGATACTCACATTAGATTTCTGAAGGCAATAATCAAGGGTGTTAAGTAAAAGACCTGCTGTAGATAGAGGAGATCTTTCTATACTTCAGCTTCATTGTCTCTAAGAATGTGTATTAATGGTAGCTACTTCATAGGATTGTGGTGAGATTAAGAGTATATTTAGTTTTGTAAGAAACTGCCAAATTGTCTTCTAAAGTGGCAATCCTATTTTGCATTTCCACCAGCAATGAATGAGAGTTTTTGTTGCTCCACATCCTCCTCAGCATTTTGTGTTGTTGGTGTTTGGATTTTGGCCTCTCCAATAGGTGTACAGTGGTATCTCATGGTTGTTTTAATTTGCAATTCCCTAACGACATAGATGTTGAGCATCTTTTCATATGTCTACTTGCCACCTGTCTATCGTTGGTGAGGTGTCTCCTCAGGTCTTTTGCCAATTTTTTAATCAGGTTGTTTTCTTATTGTGGAGTTTTAAGAATTCTTTGTACATATTAGGTAACAGTCCTTTATCAGATGTGTCCTTTGCAAATGTTTTCTCCCCGTCTGTGGCTTGTATTCTCATTTTCTTGATGTGGAGTTTTTTAAACCACATTTTTCCTAATTTTGTTCATTACGACCAGAGACCTGGTAAGTGATATTGTTCTTTCTAAATGTATTCCTGCTCTACATGATGAGTCTGGAGAAAATTGTTAAGTGAAATACGCCAGACAAAAAACAGAAATACTGCATATCCTCACTTATAACTGGCTGCTAGCAAGGAAGAGAGGGAGGGAGGGAGGGAGGCAGGCAGGGAGGGAAGGAGGAAAAAAGGAAGGAATGAGGGAAAGAAAGAAAGAAAAAACACAACAATATGTTGAACTTTCAGAAGGAGAGAACAAACCTAAGGACACTAGAGATGGGGAGGAGGGAGGGAGGGGTTTTGGAAAGTGATAGGTTGGGCAAAGGACATAAAGAAATGTCACAATTTTTAAGAATGAATATGCTAATAATAAATTAAAATTTAAAATAAAAATAAAAATAAATGTATTGCTGCTTCATTGTAGCCTCATCTATGGTCAGTTTTTGTGAATGTTTCATGAGTGCTAGAAAATATTTATTCTTTTGAATAGGGCATGCAAAGCTCACATAATGGACTGTTTAATAGCATAGGCTCTGAAATAACTGATTTTGAAATGCGTTTTGCCACTTCTTTCTGAGAAACCTTAGGCAAATTACAAAACTAAATATACTCTTAGCATAAGATCTAGCAATTGTGCTCCTTGGTATTTACTCAAATGAATTGAAATCTTATATGCACTCAAAAAACCTGTACATAGATGTTTATAGCAGCTTTATTTATAATTGCCTAAAACTTGGAAGCAACCAAGATGTCCTTTAGTAGGTGATGGATAAATAAACTGTGGTATATCCAGAAAGGGAATGTTATTCATTGCTAAAAAGAAATTAGATACCAAGCCATGAAAACACATGGAGGAAACTTAAATGTTTCTTATTAAGTGAAGGAAACCAATCTGAAAAGGCTACATACTGTATGGTTCCAACTATACGACATTCTGAAGAAGGCAAAAAACTATGGCAACAGTAAAAAGATCAGCCGTTGCCTGGGGATTGGGGAAAGGGAGAGATGAATAAGCAAAGCACAGAGGATTTTTAAAGCACCAAAACTATTCTGTATGATATTATGATGGTGGATACATGTCAAAACCCTTGGAATTCACAACACCAACAGTGGATTCAGTGTAAACTATATACACTGGGTGATAATGATGAGTCAGTGTAGGTTCACTAATTGTAACAAATGTACCACTGTGTTGTGGGATGTCAGTAGTGGGAGGTGGTATATGACAAATGGCTGTACCTTTCACTCAAAACTGTACCTTTTGCTCAAAACATACCTTTCGCTATGAACTGAAAACTGCTCTAAAAATAAAGTTTAACTTAAAATGAAAAACATCCACATATCTGGAGATTTAAAAATACATGGTAGCTACACAATACTCATAGCAGAACAAACACTAATTCTCTAAATTTGTGGATATAAATACCTCCTTAAATGAAAATTTAGAGCATTCTGTTAAATTAAGTATATCTATAAATGAAATGAAACATATCTTTGACCCAGCCATTCCACTCACAAGTTTAGGCCTAGAGAAAATCCTGCACAAGTACAGAAGGGTTCATATACCAGGATGTTTTGTCTTAGTACTGTTTGCAGCAACAGAGAATTGAAGATAATGTAGAGAAGTTGGAGGCAACATTACCATAATAAATAAGTAAATTATACTGGGTACATACAATGGCTGTTGTACATGTCTCCATGTATACTATCCATTGTATAACCAATATCATAGGTGTGAGTATAACTGAGTCATAGCTACATAAATTAAGTACATGGGGCTTATTTCATGGGACATATTTTAAATGATACATACTCATCCAAGTGTATATATCAAACTCATTAGAAAAGTGCATAAAAAGAGAAATGGCAATAAGGGAGAAAAAGGAAGAGAAAAAGGGTGAGGTATGAGGATAGTGTGCCATGAATTGAGGAATGGTATCAGATGACCCCTCTGCACCTAAGATGCCCACAAAAGAAAAAGATAGGGAAATACAACTATAAAATGGATTTACTTAAGGGATCTACTAATCACTTACCTTTTTATCCCTTCAGAAAAATTAAGAACATAATGATATTCATCAATTATTATTATACTTAAGATGGAGAAAGAGACTGTAGAAAAACATACTTTCTCAAGGTCACCCAGATGCTAATGAAAGCATAAATAGAACAAAGATCATGGATAACTTCTAGAGTAATGTTCTAGCAACTAGATACCATTTTCTCTCATTAAAGTAAATATAAGGGAAAAAAATGTTAAGAAATGAAAGTGTAAAGTTATCCCAGAGGGATAATATACAGTGTAAATAATTCTCCCTTTTCTCTGTAGTGGCAAAAATAACTGAATTATTTTTGAGCTAAAGAAGCAAGGAGGAGGTGAATTACCTAAATGTCTTTTACTGATTTTCCTTAACTTTTATTTTAACTTATCATGCAGTAGAAATAGATTTCTCATTTTGAAACCAACAAAAAATGTCATTTTGCCTTTCTCACTCTTTCTTTGGGTTGATTTTCTGTTTGCATATTCCATCTCAACTGCTGTATTTCTCAGTATAAAGTAGAGCTGGGCTTCTTAATGTATCATCTGTTCAAAATGGTTTTGCATCATGGCTCTGTGCTGCTTGGAGATGAACAGTTAATCACAGTAATCTCACAAACTGTAATACGTGATACTTAAATTACCTCTTTCACATATTGGGGTGGGGGGAACTGTGGGGGAAAGACACTTGTATAGCTTAAAGGAAAGTTCATACAGGTTTTCTACAACTAATGCCTGATACAGTATTGAATGTCATTTCATTTAGTCTTACTGATCCTTTCATTAAGGACTTTTTAAATGTTGATGCAATAATGAATCCAATACACCCATTTTGTTTTGTTTTTTAAATAACAACAAAATTAAGGAAAACCTATCCTATCTTAATTTAAATTTTAATGCACATGTTCTTTATCTCTAGATTTAAAATATCTTAAAAATTAGCATAGGTTATTAAACATGTTGACTGACTTAAAAAATCATTAATTACAGCATTCTTTAAAAATTGTTGTAAAGCCATAGTTGGTTATCACTTTCAAATAAGAATCAAATTTAGGTCTTTTATATGAAATTGTAAACATTACAGAGGACACAATCAATGCTTATAACAAAGGAATTTTTTTATTAAAATTTAATTTGTCTTCGCAGAGAATAACAAATGTTGGAGAGGTTGCAGAGAAAGGGAAACGCTCATACACTGTTGGTGGGACTGTAAATTAGTACAGCCATTATTGAAAACACTCTGGAGGTTTCTCAAACAACTACAAATAGAATTACCATACAATCCAGCAATCCGTCTGCTGTGTACATACCCAAAGGGATGGAAATCATCATGTCGAAAGGATACCTATACTCCCATGTTCATCACAGCTCTAGCTACAATAGCCAAGATACAGGATCAACCTGAATACTCATCAAATGGATGGATGACTGGAAAAGGAAAATGTGGTATATATACACAATGGAATACTACTCAATAATAAAAAAAAAAAAAAAAAAAGAATGAAATTCTGCCATTCACAGCTACATAGACAAACCTGGAAGAAATTCTGTTAAGTGAAACGGGCCAGGCACAGAAATAGAAATACTGCATATTTTCACTCATAAGTGGAAGCTAAAAATAAAAATTTTTTAAAAACATAAAAAAAAACACACAAAAAAGAAAGAAAAAACAAACCACAATCATAATTGTGCACTGAACTTTCAGGAGAGAACATACTAGTAACTAGAAGGGGGAAGGGGCAGAAAAGGGCTAGCAAGAAATTGGTTAATGGACAGAAGGAATGACTACATTCTGTAATGATGTACATGCTAATTATACTGATTTGATGATCACACATTGTACACAGGTATTGATATTTAACTCTATACCCCACACATGATTATCTAATTATTTTTCAATTATAATATTTTTATAAAACTTATTTGTCTATTTTTAATCTTTGCCAGTGCTAGATATTTATTTCTCCTTCCTAAAAATAAATTTGTGGACTCTTAACCCTATAACAGGATTTTTTTAAATTTGTTTTTTATTTGAAACATAATTGATTATACATATTTATGGAGTACAGAGTTGACTATCAGTATTTGTTTTCAGTATGTGATGATGTGATAGCATGTTTATCATTACAAATCATAATTATTCTTTGTGTCCCTTATCCACCTCTCATTTTCTCCACCTCCCCTTTTCCCACTTCTGGTAACCATAGGTCTGTTCTCTCCTTCTGAAAGTTCAATGTATTATTGTAATCTTACTTTCTTTCTTTCTTATAACAGGATTTTAAAAAAATAAACAAATAATATTATAAGTGTTCTATAGCTTATCTTACCATATAGACTTATAGCATCTTATTGAGGCACTGTTCTAAACACTTTTTTATTTCACTTAATTCTCCACTCCATAAAGAAAGTATTTTTACTTTAACCATAATTTGTAAAAGAAATCTAAGGCCTCAAAGAGGTTAAAGAAACTTGATCAAGCCCAAATAGTGGGTAAGTGGAAGTCATCCTTGAAATTGTCTAAAAAGAGCATTTTCTAACTAAAATTCCTGTCATAGCACTGTGCTGCTTATTTACTTATTTTATTTTATTTTTTTACATTTCTCCATCAACTAAGGACAAAGTCCAACTCAGTAGTATATAGTCTGTAAGGAATATATACATAAGATTTTTCATGATCTAACTCTTACCCCTCTATAGACATTTCCAATATATTATATTCATAATTCTCTGAATTTAACATGAAGTTGCTTCAAAATGTTTTTCAGGCCTTATCTCCTTTGTGAAAATGTACAGAACACACCTGGCACACTATCCTCAAAACAGTTTAACTATTATATTTTGCACATTAAACAAGTGATATTTTTTAATGAACTTTTATCTTTCTGAGTATATTAACAGCATTTCTATAAAAGTAAATGTTAAGTTTTTTATTTCTTTCGAGGCACAAATACCAAAAGAAGTTTATGGGAAAATCTTTCAAATTGTTATGGTACTGACTTTAAATATATCATAACTAAAGTTATAATTTAGACCATTTTCGTTAGATAGATGTCTAGATAGATAGACAGATGGTGAAGCTTGGGTAAAAGAATAGTGAAATCATTAATGCTTTCCAAAAAGTTTATGTAGACAACACCCCAAAGAAATCAACAGTTTACAAATGGATAACTCATTTTAAGGAGATAGAAAGAGAGACAGTGAGAAATTGATACATACAGTTAGATACACTGGGACTTCATGTAATGAGCTGCTTTGGGCATTAGAAAAGTTAATTTTTTTTTTTAAAGAGGGAATTTTTGTTGTTGTTGAAACATAATTGATTATATGTATATATTAGTGGGGTACAGACTTGAATATCAATACATGTATAAAATACGTATCAATCGAATCAGGATAATTAATATACTTATATTTACAGAACATAATCAGTCTTTGTAACCCTTAACTAATTTCTCATATAAAGAAAAAACTATATACGTAGGGCTTAGCTCAGCCGGTTAGAGCACAGCCTTGTAACACCTAGGTCAAGGGTTCTGTTCCCCATACCAGCCAGCCACTAAAAAAAAAAAAAAAGTACAAAAATTAATTTCTTACTTAAAAAATCTCTAAAGCAAATTTTATTCTTAATATTTTTATAATTCTTATACATATTTTAATGATAAATCAAAGAATTTATCTAATGTTGTTTTAAAAGGAAAATATTGCTAAATTTAAAACTTTCATTAACGCAAAATCTTTTATATAAATAGTAGAATTTTATTCCCTAAGAATTTAGCTAGTTAAATTTTCTTAAAATAAAATATTTAAGAAATAAGAAAATAAATGAGAAACTATTTATCTCCAACTCTATAGCTAAAATGGCCGTCATAAATTTAAAAAGTTGTAAAATATATTGTTTCTCATACTTTTTAATTTAGCCTTCTGAGGATTTCAGTTTCTAGTACATATGTGAAAAATAGAATTGAAAAATAATGCAAATCTTTCCATGAACTTTTTGAAGTACTCTTGTATGTGTATATATTAAATTACATATGTGCGCATAAGTGTTTATACCATATTGTGTGTACGTGTATATTATATGTACACATATACAAGAGGTCTTCACAAAATTCATGGAAAATGCATATTATGAAAAAAACTATGCATGAATTTCAAAATTTCATTGCACCAAAATGAACTCTTACTAACTTGTCATAATATGTCTGAACAGGATCTAGTGTGAGGCCCTAAGGAGGACAAGACATCAGTTTGAAAAGAGCCCCTATCAGAGCAACATGTATTCTGCTAAAATTGAAGCAAAAACACCAAATTTATAGTGAAGCTTGGGTGGAAGAATAGTGAAATCATCAATGCTGTAGGAAAAGCTTATGGAAACAATGCTCCAAAGAAATCAACGGTTTACAAATGGATATCTCTGTTTTAAGAAGGGACGAAATGACGTTGAAGATGAAGTCCACAGTGGCAGACCACCCACGTCAATTTGCAAGGACAAAATTAATTTTGTTTGTGCCCTAATTGAAGAGAACCAACATTAGCAGCAGAAACAATAGCCAATACAATAGCCCTCTCAAAGGTTTCATCTTACAGAATTATGACTGAAAAATCACAGTTGAGCAACCTTTCTGCTTGACGGATGTGAAACTATTGCTTCCAGATCAGCTGCAGACAACAGCAGAGCTTTCAATGGAAATTGTAAACAAGTGGGATCGAGATCCTAAAGCATTACTTTGAAGAATTATAACAGCAGATGAAACATGGCTTTATGGTACTGAAGACAAATTCACTGGCTGCAAGGAGATGGAAGTGATCTAGTCAAAGCAAAAGAGGACTGGTCAAGAGCAAAGGCCATGGCTTCTGTTTTGGGAGATTGTCAAGGCATTTTGCTTGTTGACTTTCTGGAGGGCCAAAGAACAATAACATCTCTTTATTATGAAAGTGTTTTGAGAAAGTTAGTCAAAATATTAGGAGAAAAATACTCCAGGAACACTTCACTGAAGAGTCCTCCTTCTCCGTGACAATATTTCTTATCCTTCTCATCAAACAAGGGCAATTCTGCAAGTGTTTCAATAGGAAATCATTAGGCATCTACCTGACAGTCTTGATTTGGCTCTTTCTGATTTCTTTATGTTTCTTAATCTTAAAAAATCTTTAAAGGGCACCCATTTATCTTCAGTTACTAATGTAAAACAGACTACATTGACATGGTTAAATTCCCAGGACCCTCAGTTCTTCAAGGATGGACTAAATGTCTGATATCACTGCTTACAAAAGGGTCTTGAACTTGACAGAGCTTTTGTTGAGAAATAATATATTTCTTATTTTTACCTTTTAATTCCATTTTTCCACAAACCTTAATGTCCCCTAGTATATATGTTACTCTGTATATTACATAAACAGAATATATATGATATATATAATAGATATAACAGAGTAGTATATATTATACATTACATATTACATATTATATTTCTGATAAGTATTCTTTTGACATATAACAGGGTACTTCAAAAAATTCATGGAAAGATTCATATTATCTTTTAATTCTATTTTTCCACAAACTTTTTGAAATACTCATTTACACAGAAAAAAAATATATATATATATATACACACACACACAATCAACTCTGATAGCAATAATTCCATCCAGACGGCAACAACTTTTCTTGTCAAAGCTAATCTGTCTGTTATCAATGAAATAAAGGTCCTCTGGGAGATAGCTGTGAATCTGCAAATGTCAGTCTGCCAGAAAGAAGAAAGGAAGTTGGGCAGGATAGCTGTTGAACAAGGATGTGTCTCATAGATACAGCATTTAAAATCCATTTAGCAGTCCACTAAAGATGTTGGTCACCAATTGCGGCTTTCAAACCTTGCAAAGTCTAGATTTGGCATGAGTTGCAACTTTTTATTTTCTTCTTTTGTTTTTTCGTTTGTTTGTTTTGCTGCTTTCTTTTTATTTACTTTTTTTCCTTTCTCTTCATTTTTTGGAGCGGAGGGAGTAATTAGTCTGGGTCATGATAAACTCTGCACTAGATATTTTATAGATGTCTGAGGCTGCATCTTTAGTAGATATTTAGCATTGAGTCAGGTAATTACTATCTCAACAAAATAAAGAGAATACGATTGTTTTGCAGTAGTGTGGGAAATAATGAAGATACAGAACCTAGCATGGGGAGGAATGTCACTAAAGAATTCAAATTAGAGAAACAAAAATAGTAAGACTGTAAAACACAGAAACAAGATATACACCAGACTATAGGGACTTGGTGAGTGCAATGGAAGAAAGCAAACCTTTGGTGGTACAGTTTATAATGAGTCTTTCTCTCTTTTAGTCTAAATTTTGAGCAAGAAGTAAAAAATAATTCTTTATTTGTAATTTGGTTCTGATAAAATAAAATCCAAGTTCAAGAAGTGCAGGAGAAGAAAGGTATGGGACCCAGAGCAGGGTTATTAGAACCAGAAACATCAAAGATGTAGTATCTAGATAAAAACGGAGATAATTGTCTTAGAATAATGGTGTTCGTCACTTCCTTGGTCTTAAGTACATGGGTGCATCAACAATACATAGAAAACACATTTTCTTTTCTTCATTCACTATCTTGAATGAACTCATTCAAGTATTGTTATATGTAGATATTAAGCATTGTTTGGCAGACTTGATCACTATTTTAATTATAGTTATGAAACTTAAAATACACAAAACAGATAAAATATTTTTTTTATTTATTGAATAGTTATTATACACTAGGAAGCAAACATACATATGCATTTATCTCCCCACATTTTGCTGAAGATAAGACTGAAACGGGGAAGATTTAAGACACTGAAAAAAGCCAAACCAGAATATGGTACAGGTATTTGGATACCTCAGCCTTAAACACTTTGTGTAAGGAGAACCTCCTTATGGAATACTACCTAAAAATATGATATTAAGCCATATGTCCCCTGAAAGAAAAATAAGAAGATATTTTTAAAATGATGACCTCTTCCTTTGGAAAAGTAACCCTTTATGACAAAATAAAAATCATGTAATTTGTCCTAATCTGTTTCCGTAAATAGTAGATTGAGAGATAATACCTTAAAATTCAAAATATTTTTGAAAAAAAATTAAATAAATCATTAAGTATTACTATGAAAGAAAATCAGCCTCCTCCATGTTATATAAAAGTTTTAGCTTTGAGAAATAATTTTTTTAAATGTGAGTACATATTCAGTGATAATTTGTTAGCTGTACATGATGTTCTTTTGAATATTTTCCGAGTGAGACTGTGTGCATATCTCTAAGGATTATATTTCCAGTTATTCTTTTTGTAGCAACAAATGCTGGTAATACTAGTCACTATATGCAAGATATAGAACAGAATATTTTAACAAAAGTTCCAAATTGCATGAATTAAAGATTCATGGAAACTTTAAATGCGTATTACATGATACTTATTAGAAACCATAGTTAAACTTAGGAGCTGAAATCATATGGAGAGATATTGTCATTTAAAATTTATAGCAAAATATTCTTTTGCTGTTCTTCTAGGTTGCCTACAGTTAGTATTTCACATTGGCATGTTGTCATAGTCTGTTTGTGCTGCTATATCAAAATACCTGAGATTGGGTAGTTTGTAAAGAACAGAATTTATTTCCTACAGTTCTGGAGCTGGGAAGTCCTAGATTCAAGGTACTGGCAGATTTGGTGTCTTGGGAGGAGGACTGCTCTCTGTTCCCAAGAGAGTATCTGTTGCTGTGTACTCATAAGGCAAAAGAAGATTAAGGCGGTTCGACCTCTTTTAAAAAGTTGCTAATCTCCACCATCATGACTTAACCATCTCCTGAAGGCCCCTTCTTAATACTATCACGCTGGCAATTAAGTATCAACATATGAAATTTGGGGGACACTTTCAGACCATAGTGCATTTCAAACATTGAAAAGAACTTCACTGTGGAAAGGTAATCAAATAGAACTACATAGTGAAAGTAATCCTACCTTGTTAACTTAATAACATTTCTGAGAATTACTTCTATAGCTCAATCATTTTTAAAAAGTAGATATTTGCAGTATCTAGAAAAGAAATTAATGTAACAGTTCATTGCGAGGGAATCAAATTGAAAACACATAACTGATTTCAACTGGTCTCACTTTTTTGTACTAGCATGCTGTTCTGCAAGAAACCCACTGAGTACGAACAGGGGAGGAGGTTGTGACTTTGAGCACTACAAGAACAAAATTCCCTGCTGGTGAAACCAAAAGGCTGGAAACTTAACCACCAGAGCCAATTTTGGTGCACTGCCAATCAAACTCAACCAACTCGAAACTTCCTTGTTCCCCAACCCCTCAAAACATGCCCACACCCTAGATTGGGGAGACAGACTTGAGCCTTGCCTCCTGTATCTCCTTGTTGGTTGACCTTGCAATAAAGCCTTTTCTTTTCTCAGTAACTGGTGCCATAGTATTGGCTTCCATGAGCACCAGGCGGTGAGCCCTTGCACAGCAACAAAATTGTGAGAATAAAAGCAAATCATGAAATTTTAAAGTCTGTTGAAATTCTTATTAGGAGTTTCTGCCCTCTTTAGAACAGTTTCTTAAATCTTCACTCAATCTGCTGATTTGGGCACCTGATTTATAGATTATTAGAAATAGTCACTAGAATTAAGGATGAGTCAGAAATGAGTATACTAAAAATGGAAGTGACAGCTAAAACACTAGCAACAAATTCAGAAAGACTACATAATTTTGCTATGACAATAATGTGTTTTCATAATAGTGATTTTTAATCACCAAAAAAATGACATGAAAAATATTCTATAATTATTGCCTTTTTAATTGTAATTGGAAAATAGCAGTGATTGCATTTTAATAAACTTTTCATTTAAAAGGATACTTTAAAATTTTATTTTATAATAAACATTTTGCCATTTGAATATGTAGGATTCAGGTATCTTGAAAAATTATTTATACTCAACCACCTATGCTTTAATAATATACATAAATATTTATTGAGTTTCAATTTGAGGTTGAATTATATAGCTTTGTATTCTTTACCAGGTGATAGAGGACAGCACTTAAATTCTCAGAAGGTGGCAAAGGAAAACAATATATTTGAATATTTAAAAGTCTGACATAAATATTATAAGAATATAGCTCCCTGTAGTTAAAATTACTCAAATAAAATCTCACATCCATCAGGCATTTTATGTTCAGTTATGTTTTTTTCTTTGAGGGCAATATTTATAAGTATTTCCCATTACTTTCAGAGATTTCCTATCATTATGAGTTTGCTCCTCAAAAACTTTTAATGGAACATGCAAATTAAAGTCTACGCTATATAAAATGAAAACTCGTGTCTGGCACATTTCATAAAATGCCATTTCACACCTTCAATGCTACCAGAACACAAAATCACTTGTTATTCCCTAAGCTCACCATGTACTTTCTCAAACCTATAAATTTCCCCTCTCTGGAATGATTCTATAAAATAACCCGTCATACAATGGTCAAGTTCAAAGATCACTACTTCTGTGAAGATCGTCCTCTTTTCCCTCCATCAGAAAGTTGTTCATGAGAAGCCTAAGACGAGAGAGAAATTACCCCTGAGAGTTCTAATAGTGTAAATCAATAAACATTTTCAACATCTTTACTGTAGGTTTAATAATGGGCTGCAGCTTCTATAATGTTCTTTAGTACAGGCCATGTCATCATCTCAAAGCATAGATCTACATGGAATCAACAATTTATAGTCAAACAGCATAGGTCGCTGACAGTAGGGCTTATCCAGAGATATACTGCAGAGTAGCAAGTGCAAAGGTTGTTCTTCAGAGAACTGAGGTTATCCCGGAGAGCCTCTGGGAATAGAGAGTGAAGTCAATTTACCCAAGACTCCCAGAATAGTTATTCAGTTTTTTGTTTTTTGTAAATTTGGCTCTTCATAAGATTTTATTAGAAGGAAGGATTCAGCAGCTTTCTGCTGAGTTTTTCATAGGTTTAGGACAGCAGCAAATTACAGATCATACTGCTGGCTGTTTTATGTTGCCAATTACATTGGGTTTATATTCCTACAAACAGTGAGGTTGGGGTCATGTTGACAAGCTTTTGTAAAAATTCAACTAGTATAACATATTCCTAAAGTAAAAGTCAGACCACTTCGTGTAGGAGATAAGCTGAGAGCCGGCCCATGGGGAGGAGTAAAATTATGCTAATTAAATAGTGGTACACATCAGGAGAAGATTAAAAGCCTGGCTAGAGAATATTATTTACAAGCTTCAGAAATACCACTTTATTTTTCCTAATAGAAGCTGCCATCATGAGACATATTACTACATTGCAAACAAAATCTATTAGCAATGACTTAACCTATTCCTCCTTTACTTATTCCAGGTAATAGACGGTTGAGTCTTTCTGATGTGTAAATGTTTGAGTAACATAAAGAACATAAAGAATTGTAAATAATTATAATACCTTTAGTATTTATCATTATCATTGTAACCACTCCTATCTATTGATCCATCTCATCTGATAGTCAGTCACAAGTATAAAAGTCTTATTGCTTAATGATAAGGAAAATTATTCTTCAACTCCAACTGACCAAAGAAGAAAATTCTTATAACTTTATTAAGAACTTTTTAACATTATAACTACAAAGAAAAATATGCATTTAAAAAACACAGAAAAGAAGAATAATTTTGTTTTTAAATATTCACATATTTTTGGTTAATTGAAAATACAGCATAGTTATGCCAATGTTATGATCAAACACCACCCTGAATGTATAGTCCTATAATTTAATAAAAATATATTAATGTTTATGTAAATCTTCCTTTATATTCTGATTCAATGTATATGGTACTAATAAGGTAATGATATAGCTGACATCTGTTAGGCTGTCATCATATAGTAAGCACTCTCTAAAGTACTTTGTGTGTATATTCTCATTTAATTTTGAGAAACATATTATTATGATTCCTATTTTACAAATAACTTCACTGAGTTGAAGGTCAGGTAACTTGTCTCTGACCCCAAGTTTAGTAAGTGATAGAGATGGCATATGAAGCTTGGTCAATCTAGATTACAGTTCAGCTCCATATGGAAGATACTTAATTGTCTGGCTAACAAAATTTCATTTCATTTGATTAGCAGTGGAGATAAAAATCACATCTCCACCACTATCTAGCTATACACACTTAGGCAAATTACTGAACTTTTCTAAGCCACAGTTTCTTCATCCGTAAAGTGAGTTTAATAATAGTATTTGCCTCATAGGGTTAATATGAAAAATAATTTCAATAAATTAGATAATGGATGTAACACTGTAAATGATAGTGATTATTACTGTTGTTGTTTTTAAGTTTTGATCAGGGAACATCATCCAAGAAGCCCTTCATGAAGCTTGATTTTGTATTAAAGGGAAAACTGGAGGTTGGGTAGATACTGGCATGAAAGACACCTAACAGTGCCAGAGGCTACATAAATATGCATAAGCAAGATTGTAAGGGACTAATGAAGGTGGATGGCCTCAGAGAGGAAAGAAACATTATGAGAAACACAGAAAGAACTCTCTAATTATTTTCCATATCACTCAAAATAAAACTGAAAATCCTTATGGCGGCCTGCAAGGCTTGGCTTGATCTACTCTCCCACCTAGCTGCCTTTCTGACCTTATTTTCCCTCTCTACTACTTCTTCTACCCCTCTGTTTTGGTCACTTAATTCTAGTCACATTCCCTCATTCCTTTTCTTCCTAAAGGACTTTCATATTTCTGCCTCAGGGTATTTGGACTTGCTTTTTTTTCTGCCTTAATCATTATTGCCCAATGTGTCCACATGGCTCACTCAATCACTTTCTCTAGGACTCAGTGAAAATGATACCATCTGAAAGAAACCTTCCTTGATTGGAGAATAGCACTTTCTTCCATTTGAGACCATGTGGTGTACACTAACATTTATAAAGCAAATGTATTTCACAGAACCTAGTTTCCAAAGCCCTGTAGTTTCAGGTTTAACCTAACTTTTTAGAATTACATATAGTAATGTTAACCTTGCAAAGACAGGACACTCTCCCCAGGCTAAAGTCTCTGTTGTGAATATAAAATTGTAACACAGCAAAATTGCTGGCTGTCAAGGACAGATGCCCTTGAGAGCAGGTTAACCTACCGATTGTTATGTAAGAATACTGAGGAAACTGCTGCAGGAAGACACAGTATTTGCTAAAAACAAGCTTTTGTTGGTGGATCAACTTAACCTTTTGCAAATTGCATTATGGAACGTCACTTTGCTTATTTCAATGATGTTACTAATTTTCCATTTGTTAGCCATAATTCTGCCGATATCCTTGTGTTTTTGTAATGATTAAATCAACTGAATTTTCTTGTAAAACTTCCTTGTCTTTACAATAAAAGGGAGATGCTAACTTTGGAGGGGGCTGACACATTCAGTTTTGCCCCTCTTAACGAAGAAATTACTGAAGTGCAGTCTGTGCTTGAGTATTCACGTAATTCTTTGAATCTTTTACACAGGGTAAAAAGGTGTAAGAAGACCACTCTCTTTTTACTTCTCCTTTTTGATGCTTAAAACTTTATCACTTTCTAACAAATTTTATGTTTATTTGTTTAGTTTTGCTATTTCTCTTCCCTTCACCCTCACTACAATGTTAGTCTCATAAATACAAGGACTTTATTTCACTACTGTATCTACAAGGCTTAGAACAGTTTCTGGCACATGGTAGTTGCTCAGTAAATGTTTATTGAATTAATAAATTAATCTGTCATCATCTGGTAGTTGGATTGGCTGTAGAATATTCATATTTTAGGATCCATGGATAATTGAAATTGATTTTTTTAATTAAAATTAATTTTATATTTTGTCTCATAATAAGCATTTCACCTAAAATTAATTTTACAAAAGCATAAAATCATAACATTTTGGATAACATAACAAATATGTGATATTTGTACCATGTCAAATCTTTGCATATTTAAAATAATTTTACTATTTGGAACATACTATTTTCATGCTGAAAACAGCCATGCTGCTTTAATCCAGACACATAATCAACAGACATACATATAGAATTTATATTGTAGCCAATTTAAAATGTATTGATATTCAAAGTGAATGAATGAATATACATGAATATAATATAGAGAAAATTATAATAATGAAAAATTTTAGAGTTACATTATATTATAACTGTGTAGCTCTGCTCTTCTTTTTCCTGGGCAATTAAAAAATATTAGAAATAATAATCTAAATGAAATTGATTATTATTTCAATGGCAAATAGCCATTCTGATGAACTTAAATTGTTGGTAGTGAGGCAGCCATTCCCTGATTACTACCTGTGCCATTATAACTTTTTCTCAAAATATTTTTCTTTAAAAACACCCCAGTAACTTAGTTTTCTCTTTTGCTCTGGAACATGACACTTTGATCATATTTGTTTCTATACATAGCACCTTTTCCATATCAAAATAGCAGTAAGAATTATGCAGATTAATTTTCCTTCGGCTCACAGAGTGCCTTGTAAGTAGACTGTGCAAAACTTCAGTGCTGAGTGCTGACACATGCTTCCCAAGGACTGAGGTATTTTAAATACGAAGCACACACAAAGTCAAAAGTAAAAAACCTCAGTCTCTAATATAACCGAAACTTTAATGTCATCCTAGTTTGCCACAATGTAAACAAATCCTTCTTTTTCTATTACTATACCAAAGGCATAAATACTTTCTGTATTGATTTTGTAATAAAATGTACTATTTATCATTCTAAATCAATAGACCTTTGTATTAATGGCCTCTATGCCATTAAAAATATGAATAACCTCTTTGAGCACATGTATCTATTGTTTACGTATGTCGTCCCTTCACAATCACTTTATAATTTCGTTATATGTATTTCAGCAGTTACTGCAAAGTAAATAATATTATTCAGCTGGCTAACATTATGCAATTATGATCAATTCTCATGGGAAAAAGTCTAAGAGTAGAACATAAAAATATCTGTAATTATTATGAAATGGTCACCACAACTTTAAAATTATTTTTTCTTTTGTGTCTTTTCCTTACTTGAGCAATGAAAAATGACTAGATATATTCTGGTATTAATTAATATCTGGAATAGTTCATTCCTTGAAAGCCAAAAATTTTATGGGTCATTGTAATATTTCAAAAAATATCTCTATCTACCCCAAAGGCATTATTTCAAGCCACATTAAAGTTATGCTCTTACAAATAGGATTACATACCAATTATCTGCTCAGGAGAAGGATTAAATTATACCTTCTTTCTAGGTATATGCCCCATAATATAGAAGTAACTAGTAAGAAAGAAATTTTGATATAATTGATATTGCACAATACCAAACATCAAAAAATTGTGAAATATATTTTCATCACAGTAAACAAGTTTTTACATACATTGTTAATATTTTAATAAGAAATTCAATTCAGTGGAAAATGTAATTATCAATAATTATAGCTGAGTGAATTGGAATATACTCATACACAAAGTGACCTCAAAGGACGAGCTTATATTCTAAATTTTTTTTTAAAGCTTGTTTTGAATTTCAGTTATTTTTATAAATGCTGTTTCCCTACATACTGAGAACCTTAATTTCACCATTTAAAAAATATATTTATGTGTGTATATATATATACATATATATTCATATTCAAAAGGAAACTCCTATTAGTCTTTATGAGTATTTGTATATTTTTCCACAATGGTTTTCATATTTAATTCTAAATGATTTCAATCATTGCTATTGTGATTTTTTGCTTTATTTTCATTAGATGATAAAGTTATAGTCAATGTATATAAAGAAGTGAAAATAATGCAATGTTTTAAGAGCCAAGAATTTCTGCCTTTACTAGAAAGATGTGCCTGAATGTGTTAGTAACTACCTTCTTTAAGTATATAGAATGTGACTGAGCAGAAATGTTTTGACAACAGAGGCAGCTTGCAAAGGTTAGGTAATAATTGCACTGCAGATTACAGTTCTATGTGTAGGGCAAGAAGAGTACAAGTGAGTTCACTACAGGTGGAGACAAAAGGCAGGAGGGTATCCAATCACTGGCTCCTGTTTCTTCAATAATACATACTACTTATTTCCCCTTTTCAAAACAGGCCCATATTTTTGTCATAGTGTAAAAACAATGAAGTTCCTCTCTTATAATTCTATTATCTTTGAGCCACAAAAGAAGGGTGACATATATTATCTGAATTTCAAACATTTATTCATAGCATAAATCTGTCATAATTCTGGAACAATATCTTTTCCCAGACATTTGGGAGTCTTTCTGGAGCTTGCCAAATCATTGCTTTGTCCTCTATCAGAGCTGTGTAATAACGTATTTGTGAAAATGATATTTAAGAAATGACAGCAAGTTTGATAAATTGGTGCTGGGTTATTGTCATTTCCTAGTCATATTTTTCCTGTTCCATACCAAAGAAATGTAATGGGAAATAGCTTTTTATCCATGTCATAAGAAATGAACCCAAGTCTACATTGACTTTTTACTGAGAAATTAGCTATAGTGCTCTTAGATTAGTCTGAGATACGAAGCCTACAAATGGAATTATAAATCAGATGTGATATAAGATTGATTTTCTACCATTCTGTCAGAACGTTCCAAAATCACTGAAGAAATTGAAATATATACAAATGGTAATGCTATTTTTCATTTTGATTATGTAAACCAGTGGTTAACAAGAAGAGTTACCTTGAGAGTCTGTTAAAACAGATAGTTAGATACCAATCCCAGAATTTCTCATTCAGTGGTTCTAGGGTGGAGCCCCACATTTGCATTTCTAATAGCTTCTAGGTGATGCTAATACTGCTGTTTTGGGAACCACACTTGGAGAATGACTGAAGTTAAATCACTGGCAAGGGAACCCCTTAGAAGCTAAGAATCACTCGTTTTCAAATAGAAGACAGTATGAACTCATAAATTATCCATATTACAGAAAAATGTCTAGCTTGGGATTGTGTATAACTTATAAGCAATGTTTATTTAAAACATGAAAATTATGAATACGTATTGTATAAAAATTGTATTGTTGACTTTCATTCTTCATATATTCTATAGAATACAAGATTGATTCATTAATTCACAGATTTTGTTTAAAAAATAAATATTCACTGACCCCAAGTAGTGTCAGTGATTTTTGTATGCAGTAGTTACTGAGGATGGAGGTGAATGGTCATTTTAGCAAGATTTGTCAGACAAAATCCTTGGAGGAGTTGACATTTGATCTGGAATATGTAAAGAAGTGAGTTTTGAAAAGATCTAAGAATAGAGTGAGCAGTAGTTCAAGGATCTGAAGTAAAAGCAAGCTTGACTAAGCTGAACACAGTGTTTTTCAGTTTGTCAAAAAATGTCATATGAAGTGCTATTTGATTAAGATTGGACTAGAGGCTTCAAAGAATAATAAATTTAAAATAGCTATGGAATTTATGAATTCAGTGATACAAACTTATTCACAGAATAGGAAGAATAAGACTCAATAGTATTTATTAAATGAATGTGCTAAAGTTGAAGTCACAAGAATGATGGGGAAGATTCCAAAAAGCAAGACTGTCTGGGAGCTCATTATACAATCAGGGACTTTCATTCCCTGGAATTGGAATATTTATGATTGCTCTCCATAGAATTCTCATTGTCAGCAGGTATGAGAAGTTGAATTTCAGAATAATTACTCTTGAGAAGAATGGAATCAGTGTAAAATAAAAGGAGACAATGATACTGCAATCCAGTTGACTTCAGTGAGGCCTGATGAATCAAGGCAGACTCACAAGAGAGCACATATTTTTCTAGTGGCTGAAGAGCTTAATAATCCCCTTACATTGACCTCGGCCCAAGACACTGTTGGAAATTTAACATCAAGTTTTTACTCTTTTGGCTGCTTTTCTCCAACTTCTGTACAAACCAACAGCACCCTCAGCCAATACATTTTTTTAATCAGATGGAGTATGACATAATTTACCATAGATTCAGATTTGCTAATATAGTGACATTCTCCTAAGACTATACTTGCGTCACTATAATATGCTTTTGAGGAAACTTCGAATTCTTCTCACATATTTAGGATTTGGGATGTGGCTGTTTGTAGTAATGGCTAAACTCTCCCATTATAACTATTATTTTATAAGTTTACTTTTAGAGGGTTACCTAATTCTATTTTGTGGAATAGTTTGCAATTCACTCATTATAAGCTGAATTGTGTCCCCCCCGAAATTCATATGTTGAAGCCCTAACCCCCAGAACCTCAGAATGTGACAGTATTTGAAAATAAGGCTTTTAAAGGGGTGATAGGCTTTTAAAGAGGCCATTAGGTTGGCCCTAAACAAACCTGGTATGTGTTGACTTAAGAAGAAGAAATCTGGACATAAACAGAGACACCAAGTAGCATGTATGCAGAGGGAAGACCATGTGGGGACAGAAGATGGCAATCTATAAGCAAAGGAGAGAGGCTTGAGGTGAAACCAAATCTGCTGACACACCTTGATCTTGAATTTTTTAACCTCTAGAACTGTGGGAAAATAAATTTCTATTGTTTTAGCCTTCTAGTCTGTGGTACTTTGTTATGGCAGCCCTAGCAAACTAATATACCTCATCTTTCCTGACTACAAAATCATTCCCAAACTACATGTCACAATGGTGAATACCATCTTTGAATCCTAAAATGGTCCTTTGTGAGCACAGAGCTGGGATAGAGGGAGAGAGGAGGAGAGGAAAGGGGAAGAGAAGAAAAGCAAATAAATGCAATTTCCTTTTTGCAGCAAAAACAAAATCAGTGAGGTCAGAGAGATGATAGCTAAGTCTCTCACACACACACTTACACACTCACATAATCTAAGAGAAAAAATATCACCTGACAAAAATGTACCCCCAGTAGAACAGTGATCTACAGATTGAGTATCTGTTTTTGGATTCAAGAATGATTGAGAAGACACTTGTAACATATTAACAGTTTCCTTAGAAGTAAGAAGTGTCAGGTTCTATCATTTAGAATTAGAAATGGCATTTTAAAACAATTGTGCCCAAGTCTACAGTTTCCAGCATGGCAAAAACATCTCAGGAACTTACGTGACATTTAAAAAGATTAAAAAAAAAAAAAAAAAATGACTTTAAGTCTTCTGCTACTCAGTAATCCTTTGAAACCAGACAGGGATTTGCGAAATGCTCTTGCAAAACAAAGTGCATAAACATGAAGCATTTGTCATAGTACACAGCACAGGGAGAGAGATGAAAAGAAAGATTGGTGTCAATATTGATGGTATTCAGCTTTGCTTTGGTGGAGCAAGTAGTGTTAGAGAACATTTAACAAAATGTTTTCATTTTGCTCATGTCAATCTTATTATTTCACAATATATGTGTATCTATACAGTACAGTATTATTTTCATTTTATTTGAACTTTTGCGCATGATAATAACTGATCCCCCTAATAACTAGTGAAAATTTCTATTTGCAGTTCTCTTATTACATTAAACTTACCCTCATTTGCTTTATCACAAAAGAAAAAAATTAACGTCACAAGCATGTATTTCCAAAGTGTGTTTGAGCTAATACCAATAAAACAGTTCCTATAACAGATTATATATTTTATAAAGTACAAATAAAAAATCTGCAAAGCTACATATAGAAGATTTAATTCTAGCATATCTTTTTATATCTTCCCTAAATTTTATATTAAACGCAACTTCCAGAATTTGACTAAATATGCAGTTCCCTCATGGTATATATAAATTAGGTATAGAAATATAAGTAATGACATATAATGACCAACCAAAACATGTATATCTTCAAATATATACATATTTGAAGTATATGCAGTTGTATCATTTCAAACTTTGATTTTAAAAAATCATGTTTAAGTACACTTTCTTGCATATATAATGCTGTATATCTTATAATTCATTGTTTCTGATATCTATTTTTGTCATTTTTAAAGTGGAGATAGAATTTAACATTTGCATAGCAATCTAAATGCAGACTCTTTAGATTTTTATGATTTTTTCTTCATCTCTCTCAGTGACTAATTTTTATTGAGACCTATCTGAACTATTCAACATAGTATTATTATAAAAAATATTTATTTATACTTTTTAAACAATTTTATATAATATTTAATTAAATGACATATTTTTTATAACAAGCACAATTAGATTATTTATATTTAGGATTAATAAAAACTGGTTTTTGATAAGAAAATAATTTCACTGGCAGAAGCCCTCCAAAATTCATGTTGAAATTAGATTTCTGATGTGGCAGTATTGGGATGCAGGGCCTAGTAAAAGGTGTTTGGGTCACTTGGGTAGATCCCTCATTAATAGATTAATACCCTCCATTGAAGGTGATTGAGCTTTCATAGTAATGGGTTAGTTCCCTGATAGCAGGTTGTTAAAAAGAGTCTGGCTTTCTCAGTTTCTCTCTCTCACTTCCTCTTTTGCCATGTGATGTCTTTGCACACATCCGCACACATCTACTCCCCTTCCACTTTCTGCTATGAATGGAAGCATCTGAGGCCCTCACCAGAGGCAGTTGCCCAGTAGTGGACTTTCAAGCCTATAGAATCACGAGCCAAATAAACCTCTTTTCTTTATAAACTACCCAGTCTCAGGTATTTTGTTTTAGCAACACAAATGGACTAATACAGAACTTATTGTTACTCCCATTTATTAATGAAGTTGAGGTTAAGAGTTTAAATAACGAGTTCGAAATATTGGTAGTAAAATGAATGGAAATTAATTTGATTCCAACATTAAAATGCCTGACTTCATACCATATTAAACTATCTGCTCTGAAATAATATTAAAATTTGTAAATCTCTTTGATATATACTTTATTACTATTCTTGAATAAGCCTGTGAAGTAAGAGTTCTTTTTATTTACTATGCTATATAACAGAAAGATAGTGATGTTCAGGGTGTGACAGAGAAGGCCTAGCCATACCTAGCCATATAAAAGTAAAATTAATGCACATCAAACATGCACACACACACACACACACACAAAATCGTGGTTTAAGAAATAGATCACTTACAAAGGAATGACAATTGTACTGGACAGCAGATGTCTCATCAGTGGCAATGCATCACTGCAGAAAGTCTATAAAAAATTGCTTCTTTGTAAGAGCTGTCCCACATTCCTTCCAACATCAACTTCCACAAAAACAGACATTACAAAACACCAACCTTATTATCTAACATTCAAAGTCAGCTGCATGTTATAGAGAAGTTATAGATACATAGACAAACACGCAATGATAAACACACAAATAAGGATAAAACTGTAAGTACAAGGGCCGGCCCCGTGGCTCACTGGGGAGAGTGCGGTGCTGGGCTGAGGCCGCGGGTTCGGATCCTATATAGGTATGGCCGGTGTGCTCACTGGCTGAGCGTGGTGCAGACCACACCGTACCGAGGGTTGCGATCCCCTTACTGGTCAGAAAAACAAACAAACAAACAAACAAAAAACCTGTAAGTACAATTTTCTTTTGAACCATATTGATACTTCCTGCTCTTTTGTCCCCTTATCTTTGGGAGAAAAAAATTTTTTTATATGTACATGTATGTATAGGTACGTGAGTTTGTATGTGTGTGTGAATTTAGCCTCTAGAAAACTGAGAAAGAAGGAAAGGATAACGAAGGGAAAATCTCCCAAAACTGAGAGTGTGTTCATAGACTGCAACATATGCCATCACGAGGAAACTTGGTGTGGTAAAATGTCCAGGAGACCTAGTATCAAATCCTGGTGTGCATTACTTTCCCATCTAAAAAGCTGATATAATAATTATCCCATACAAGCTTTTTTAAATGATAGGATGAAATGATTTGTATGAAAAGGACTCATAAATTATAAAATTCTATATCCATATAATAAAGTGAAAATATTATACATATTTATTGAATATGTAAGACTACATATGGAATTATATAATATTTAACATCAGATAAGGCAGAACAATTAATTGCCCATTATTTATCCATTTTAATTTTCTAGTCTGTAAGGATTTATACTCTTTGTGAACTTTTGGACAAAGACCGATCCATTTTGTGGTATTATATAAAGAAGAAATAAAAAAAAAAAAACATGTTACATGAGGCAGCATATGAGATTTTTTCCTTTTTATCATGAATTGAATCCAGTCCCAGTGTTTAAATCCTGATCCTGGCTTTACTGGGTAAAAACTACCACACTATGAGGCTACTCAAAGAAATTAGATCGAACATGCAAAGTACAGCATTAGAGCATTAGTTATGCATTACTCTGAAAATCTTGTGCAATGAAGAAACTTAAATAAAATAAAGAAGTATACAACACTACTTTCAGTATTAACATAAATTTTATTCTCTAAAAATGGTTTGGGAATGTCATTTGAGAGAACAAACTTGCTTTTCAGAGTAGTCTCTTTGAAGTTGATTAACAAACAAAGACACTCTATGAAGTTGATTAAAATATACCTGGTAGTTGTCACAATGTTTGGATGCCTAGTCAGCTATCTCAGGATGAGGATCCACAAATGAAATAAAACTAGGCTAATGAGATAATAGAACCATAGTTTCTGAGTCTTACACTAATGCTAAAAATAACAGTCATGCTTTTTCTGAGTTCTGGCTATGCGCCAGTCATTGGACTAGGCTCTTCATATACTCTTTATTCTCACAACAAACCTATAAAGTGTGTATCATGATCTCAATTTTATAAATAAAGAAATTGAAAATCAAAAAGTTGAGTAGATTGTCCAAGATCAAAGAGCTAGTGGTTTGTAGGGCAGAGATTTGAATCTAAGTCTGTTGATTCCAAAAACTCTATTCTTCCCACTGTAACATGGTCCTTCGGAAACACTGCCATGACTAAGACATCCCAATCAAATGAGGCACAAATGCACAGTCTCTGAGTAGACAGACCAGTACTTGATTTCTGTTGTTTTGTGATTTCTAGTGAGGAGGACTTAAAAAAGTGTACTGTGTAAGAAATTGTGTCAACTGTACGATGCACTTAGCTTCATGGGAATCACCATTTTTTTTTTCTTTCTTTGTATGCCCTACTCAGAAGCTTCAGTGATGAAAATTTCTTTCTCAAAGCCTACAGCCTTTTAAAGTTCTTTTTCCACTAGTTAAAAACGTTATGATAAAGAATAACTTTCCCATTTTCCATCTCAATGAGAAGTTCTGCAGATTTTGTCTGGAGCTGGCTGAAGCAAAGCATTATGTTTCCCCTAATACTATATAATACTGGGCATTGGCAGAATACACAGAATATAAAATATCATGAAACACAGAGGAGTTTGGAGTTGGTAGAAACCACAAGTTAACTGGAAATAGCATAGATCACAGATTGTCATAGAAGGAAACAAAATTTCAGAAAAGGCATTCATCACTAATCTACGTATCTGCCCCTTTCATTGATGGTTCGAGCTGACTATGATGTGATACACACTATTATTATGATAGATAAAGAGGATGGAACAGTTTCCAGAAGAAATATGGTGCAGGTAAAGTACCCATCTAGTGAATTTTTGTGAAAAGTTCCTTCTCTAGTTAAGACTTGTCATGGGGTATGACCTGTCTCAGTGATAAAGTAAAGAAGTGATCAATAAAATCTTCAGTCTGTTAATTAGAGCCTTTCTCTGTCCCTACATTATTCTGGATCCCCAAAAAGCTGAAAGAGGGCCAGTTTGGCAGATTGTGCCAATGAGAGTTGTGAGGAAAATAGAGTAGTTTAGTCAGGCCCCCTCACCTCAGGTCCAGTTGGGGGTGGTGCAGCACATTCTTTGTAAACAAGCTTTGTTGGGGTGGAATTAGTGCACATGCACCCCAGGTACTTTTAGCTTGTTGCTATTCTTACTTGTTCTTCAGTGTGTGAAGCAGCAGCTGGGCAGAGCTTGCATCTAAAAATAGAGCATGTTTACTTTGCTGGCAGCTGCTTAGTTTTTCTTTGGACTTTGCTGGCAGCTGCTCAGTTTTCTGTTTGGACTGCCCAGCTCTTAGGTGTGCGTGCTGAATAAAGACTGATGGAGTTTGGATGTGTTGTCCCCTCCAAAACTCCTGTGGAAATTTGATCTCCAATGTGGCAGTGTTGGAAACTGATTGAGTCATGGGGACAGATCCCTTATGAATGGATTAATGCTCTCCCTGGGGGTGGAGGGAGTAATGAGTGAGTTCTCGCTCTAATAGTTCCCACGAGAGCTTGTCAATTATAGGACCCTGGCACCTCCTCTCTCTCTCTCTCTCTCTCTTGCTTCCTCTCACCATGTGACCTGCTCATACCCACCGGCAGCTTGCCACATTCTGCCATGAGTAGAAGCAGCCTGAGGCCCAGGCCAGATTCAGCTGTCCCAGAATTGTAAGCCAAATAAACCTCTTTCCTTTATAAATTACCCAGTCTCGGATATTTCTGTTATAGCAACACAAAACGGACTAAAACAAGGACTATTCTTTCTTCAACCAAGGCTCCAAGGACCTTTTCCTGTTACATAGCTCGTAGACCTGCATGTGAAGGGTTTGTGAACAGGCTCGAAGGGTCTGTGAGCTCCAGACCCTAGCCCTAGCTCTACAAGAGTGTCTTGGTTTTGGTAACAAATATGACAATATCAAGATATCAGTGGTTATTATAGGAAAAGATTTTCACTCAAACACAAAATCTGTCATTTTTTAATTATGAGCAACCACTTTTTTAAAAATAAAAATTACAGATTTTATTTTACATCCACAAGTAGAGTTTGGA
Organism: Cynocephalus volans; assembly: GCF_027409185.1. Classification (NCBI taxonomy): domain Eukaryota; kingdom Metazoa; phylum Chordata; class Mammalia; order Dermoptera; family Cynocephalidae; genus Cynocephalus; species Cynocephalus volans. Next base: position 79,102,483 of record NC_084468.1, on the reverse strand, counting down.
AATACCATAATATCCTTTGGCTTCAAAAGGATTGTATACTTCTCATCAGTACAGAGAGAAAAAAAAGGATCAGGGGTTACTGTCGTTGATCTGGATGGAAAACAATCTAAAATCTTGACCAAGTTACCCTATAGTCTCAAGTGAGAACATTTTAGACTCGTAAGTTCCTTTTGTTTGTGTTAATATCAATCCCAGCCAAGACATTTTAGAAGCAGTTTTGTTTGACAACTGTCTTGGAAGCTTGTCATATTGCAGTACTTAGAGATGCTATCATAATAGCCTGTCTCAAGAAAGCCTCGGTGAAGCCCTAAAATAAAAGCTCACCAGTTGGCAAAGGTACAAATTGATAAAGTACAAGTGAATTGCAAGTTCACTAGGTAAACAAAAGCTCCAAGTCATTTAAAAACAATAAAAAATAGGTCACTACTTTCATGTATGCAATTGAATTCTAAAATGAAACCTAGTAATTTCTTACTAAGGACTTAGTTAAATAAAATCTTTATATGTTTTTACAGCAATATGGCAAAAATATATCATTGTGTCGCATACAAAAAATAATTTACTACACACAAAGCCTCCTTAATGCTGGAGGTACCTCCAAAAGCCTCCTAAATCAGAGTGAAGGGAAAAAAGAATCACCACCAAGTGCTGCCAGTTAGTCAGACAGCTGTTCACTACATGCAGCAAAACAAGCAGACCATGGCTCAGGGGAGTGTGTCATCGCAGCTTTCTTAATGGCCTATCCATTTTGCATAATGACAACTGTGAGGGTAGCACGTCCAGATCTATATGGTGTGGCTGGGTCGTGGTGAACCTGAATGGTCTCATCCCCTGGGTGTAGGTCTGGCTGTTTCAGCTGTCTGTGCACGGTTTGAGTCCAGCAACACATTTGGGTAGATTACCCAGGTGGTAAAGGTACTGGATAGGGTTTCCACAACATCGTCTTTTCTCCTAATGGGGCTATTATCCTTCAAATTCAATGATGAGTTTCAAGATGGCGGCGGCTGCGGCGGCTGGCGCGGAGTAGCTGAGGTGGAAAAGGTGGCCACTGGGCCTCAGGCAGTCGGGAAACTTGTGGACCTTCCTCTGGCCATCTCATAAGGGAGGACTGCTGCTGCTGGCCGGTCGTGGGGGCTCAACGCCACTTTGCCCCCGGCAGGAGAGGCTGCCTCATTTACAGGCAACAGCTTTGAAGTGTGGAGCAGGAAAAGAACTGATTCTTAGCTGCAAAAGCGAGTCTTGAAACAGGGAACACGGCGCCAGGGCTGCTGTGGATGCAGCCAGGATCCCGGAGGCTGGGGCCGCACTGAAGGCGGCCAGCTGCCCTATTCAGGATTCGAGGTTTCAGGCCGGCATTAAAGAAGATTCCTGGGAGCGCCTGAGCCACGCCGCGACTGAACAGCCCGAGGCGGCAGCGCCGAGAACACGGAAGGCAACAAACCAGAGACAGAGCGAGCGCCCGACCTGGCACAGCACTGTGAGTGATCCCTGGCACAGCTCTGTTCGGGGGGTGGATGCCCACGCGGCTCCCGCCTGCACCACCAGGCCACTCACTGCCCCAGTGCTGCCTCCATTTTCCCAGGTGCGGGCAGCTCCACCCTGCTCGGCCATCACTGAGCCCATTTGCTTGGCCTGGCGCGGGGCTTTCCGGACCCTGCGGGCCGACCTCCTCTCCCACTCCCTCCGCGGTTCTCTGGCGGGGCTGGGGGTGTGGGGTGTCCCGACCAGTGGTGGGAGGGCTAGGAAGTACGGGCGGGCCGACTGTCACTCCACCACACCCTGGACTCCGGCCCCGGTAAACTTCCTGCTACTGGGAGGCAGATACCATCTCTGCGACCACCAGTTTGGAAAAAAGCCTAACGAATTTCTGGTTGGGAATAGTGTGGCAGGAGAGTTCCCAGGTCCGCTTGAACCTGCCGGAGAGCAGGCTGCAGGCGGGCACTAGACTCGGTTTATACCGGGGGGATACAAAGGTGAACAAGACCCGAGAAAGATCTACACAGTGCTACAAAGGCACCCAGAGAGACCGGTCGTCTGTGCCTAGCAGAAACCTGGTAGACTTCCTGGGCGAGGCGGTGCTGAGCAGGGTCTTGAAGGCCCAGCTGATAGACGAGGGGTGCAGAAGACACGCCCCAGCCCAGCACAGTGCGCACAGAGTGGGGAGACGTGCGGCCAGGGAGGCGGAGACTCGACAGAAACCACACACCCGGTGGGGTCGCCAATGCACGATCTAACAGCCTGGGCCAGAGCACACGGAATGGGGAGAAGTCCTGTACAGAAAGTGAAAGCTCAACAGAGATCACATACCCTGTGGTACGTGATCCACCAGCCCAGCAGAGTACAAGCTGACCAGAAAGGTGGATCCCCAGAGAAGCCCAAGACCCGAGGCAACCACACACACAAGACACTAGAGGCCAACTGAGCAGTCACGGAGGGAGCCATACCAAATTGGCAACCACAGCAACATCCTAGTTAGTCATTAGTCTCAAACCGGTGGACTGTGAAACCCCCTGCCACAATGAATAAACACCAAAAAAAAGACACCAGAAATACAAAAAATCAAGAAAGTACACCACCAAAAGTTAATAAATCTCTTACTCTAGATCCTATAGAACAAGAAGCCCTTGAAATAACTGACAAGGAATTTCGAGTGATAATTCTAAGGAAACTGAATGAGATACAAGAAAACTCAGCTAGACATCATGATGAAATGAGGAAAAGTATACAGGATCTGAAAGAGGAAATGTACAAGGAAATCAATGTCCTGAAAAAAAATGTAGCAGAACTTGCTGAACTGAAGAAGTTATTCAGCGAAATAAAAAACACAACGGAGAGTTTAACCAGCAGGCTTGTCGAAGTTGAAGAGAGAACCTCTGAACTTGAAGATGGGCTGTTTGAAATAACACAAGCAGACAAAAAGAAAGAAAAAAGAATCAAGGACATGGAAGAAAATCTGAGAGAGATATCAGACAACCTCAAGCGTTCAAATATCCGAGTCATGGGTATTCCAGAAGGGGAGGAAAATGGAGATTCCATTGAAAACATATTCAACAAAATAGTGGCAGAAAACTTCCCAGGTATAGGAAAAATCACAGATCTTCAGATCCAGGAAGCTCAACGATCTCCAAACGTATTCAACCCAAAAAGGCCTTCTCCAAGACATGTCATAGTCAAATTGGCAAAACTCAGAGACAAAGAGAGAATCTTAAAAGCTGCAAGAGAGAAGCGTCAAATCACCTATAAGGGAGCCCCAATCAGGTTAACATCAGACTTTTCATCACAAACCCTAAAAGCTAGAAAGGAATGGGATGATATTTTCAAAATACTAAAAGACAAAGATTGCCAGCCAAGAATACTCTACCCTGCAAGGCTATCCTTCCGAAATGAGGGGCAAATAGTATATTTCTCAGACAAACAAAAATTGCGGGAGTTCACTACCACAAGACCACCCTTACAAGAAATCCTCAAGGGAGTACTGGGTTTGGTTCCTGAAAAATAACTACCACTGCCATAAAAACCTAAGAAAAATCTAAACCCGCTAGTACAATAAAAATGGCATTCATGAAGAGAAAACAAGCTAACAAAAACACTATCTACAACCTAAGGAACCAACAAACAAAGAAACCAAACAGTAAATCAGAAAGCAAGGAACAAAAGACACCTAAGACAACCAAACAACCAATAAAATGCTAGGAATAAATCAACACCTTTCAATAACAACTCTTAATGTTAAAGGCTTAAATTCCCCAATTAAAAGACACAGACTGGCTGACTGGATCAAAAAGCAGGACCCAACTATATGCTGCCTACAAGAGACCCACCTCACCCATAAAGATTCACACAGACTAAGAGTGAAAGGATGGAAAAAGATTTACCATGCAAACAGAAAAGAAAAACGAGCTGGAGTGGCTATTCTTATATCTGACAAAATAGACTTTAAACTAAAAACCATAAAAAGAGACAATGAGGGACACTACTTAATGATAAAAGGACTGATCCATCAAGAAGACATAACAATCATAAATATGTACGCACCCAATGTTGGAGCAGCCAGATTTATAAAACAAACTCTATTAGACCTAAAGAAGGAAATAGACACTAATACCATAATAGCAGGGGACCTGAACACTCCACTGTCAATATTAGACAGATCATCTAGGCAAAGAATCAGTAGAGAAACACAAGATCTAAACAAGACTCTAGACCAATTGGAATTGGCAGATATCTACAGAACATTCCACCCAACAACCTCAGAATATTCATTCTTCTCATCAGCACATGGATCATTCTCCAGGATAGATCACATATTAGGTCACAAATCAAGTCTCAATAAATTCAAAAAAATTGGAATTATCCCATGTATCTTCTCAGACCACAATGGATTAAAACTAGAAATTAATAACAAACAAAACTCTGGAAACTATACAAACACATGGAAATTAAACAGCATTCTACTTAATGACATATGGGTCCAAGAAGAAATCAAGCAGGAAATCAAAAAGTTTATTGAAACTAATGAAAACAATGATAAATCATACCAAAACCTGTGGGATACTGCAAAAGCAGTATTGAGGGGAAAATTTATTGCATTAAATGCTCACTTCGGAAGAATGGAAAGATGGCAAGTGAACAACCTAGCACTTCACCTTAAAGAACTAGAAAAACAAGAACAATCCAATCCTAAAGTTAGCAGACGGAAAGAAATCATTAAGATCAGAGCAGAACTGAATGAAATTGAAAACCAAAAAACAATTCAAAAGATCAACGAATCAAAAAGTTGGTTTTTTGAAAAGATAAATAAAATAGACAAACCATTAGCATGGCTAACAAAAAAAAGAAGAGAGAAGACTCAAATAACAAAAATTAGAAATGAAAAAGGCGATATTACAACTGATTCATCTGAAATACAAGGAATCATTCGAGACTACTATAAACAACTATACGCCAACAAATTTGAAAATCTGGAGGAAATGGATAAATTTCTGGACACACACAAGCTCCCAAAACTGAACCGTGAAGACGTAGAAAATTTGAACAGACCAATAACAATAAAGGAGATTGAAGCTGTTATCAGAAGGCTCCCAACAAAGAAAAGCCCAGGACCAGATGGATTCACAGCAGAATTTTACCAAACATTCAAAGAGGAATTGACACCAATTCTTTACAAACTATTCCAAAAGATTGAAACGGACGCAAATCTCCCAAACTCATTCTATGAAGCAAACATCATCCTGATACCAAAACCAGGTAAAGATATAACCAAAAAAGAAAACTACAGGCCAATATCCTTGATGAATATAGATGCAAAAATCCTCACTAAAATACTAGCAAACAGAATACAGCAACACATACGAAAAATTATTCATCACGATCAAGTGGGATTCATCCCAGGGATGCAAGGTTGGTTCAACATACGCAAATCAATAAATGTGATACACCATATTAATAAACTCAAACACAAGGACCATATGATCATCTCTATAGATGCTGAAAAAGCATTTGATAAAGTTCAGCACTCACTGATGACAAAGACCCTCTATAAGTTAGGTATAGAGGGAAAGTATCTCAACATAATTAAAGCCATATATGCCAAACCCACTGCCAATATCATCCTGAATGGGGAAAAGCTGAAAGCTTTTCCTTTAAGAACAGGCACTAGACAAGGATGCCCACTCTCACCACTCCTATTCAACATAGTGTTGGAAGTACTAGCCAGAGCAATCAGAGAAGAGAAGGAAATAAAGGGCATCCAGATTGGAAAAGATGAAGTCAAACTGTCCCTGTTTGCAGATGACATGATCCTATATATTGAACAGCCTAAAACCTCCACAAAAAAACTGTTGGAATTGATAAATGATTTAAGCACAGTAGCAGCATACAAAATCAACACACAAAAATCAGTAGCATTTCTTTTCTCCAATAGTGAACATGCAGAAGGAGAAATCAAGAAAGCTTGCCCATTTACAATAGCCACCAAAAATATAAAATACTTAGGCATAGAGTTAACCAAGGAGGTGAAAAATCTCTATAATGAGAACTACAAACCACTGCTGAGAGAAATTAGAGAGGATACAAGAAGATGGAAAGATATTCCATGCTCTTGGATTGGAAGAATCAACATAGTGAAAATGTCCATACTACCCAAAGTGATATACAAATTCAATGCAATCCCCATCAAAATTCCAAAGATATTTTTCTCAGAAATGGAAAAAACTATTCAGACATTTATATGGAACAATAGAAGACCACGAATAGCCAAAGCAATGCTCAGCAAAAAAAATAAAGCTGGAGGCATAACACTACCTGACTTTAAGCTATACTACAAAGCTATAATAACCAAAACAGTATGGTACTGGCATAAAAACAGACACACTGACCAATGGAATAGAATAGAGAATCCAGAAATCAACCCACACACTTACTGCCATCTGATCTTTGACAAAGGCACCAAGCCTATTCACTGGGGAAGGGACTGCCTCTTCAGCAAGTGGTGCTGGGATAACTGGATATCGATATGCAGGAGAATGAAACTAGATCCATACCTCTCACCGTATACTAAAATCAACTCAAAATGGATTAAGGATTTAAATATACACCCTGAGACAATAAAACTTCTTAAAGAAAACATAGGATAAACACTTCAGGAAATAGGACTGGGCACAGACTTCATGAATACGACCCCAAAAGCACGGGCAACCAAAGGAAAAATAAACAAATGGGATTATATCAAACTAAAAAGCTTCTGCACAGCAAAAGAAACAATTAAAAGAGTTAAAAGACAACCAACAGAGTGGGAGAAAATATTTGCAAAATATACATCTGACAAAGGATTAATATCCAGAATATATAAGGAACTCAAACAACTTTACAAGAAGAAAACAAGCAACCCAATTAAAAAATGGGCAAAAGAGCTAAGTAGGCATTTCTCTAAGGAAGATATCCAAATGGCCAACAGACATATGAAAAAATGCTCAACATCACTCAGCATCCGGGAAATGCAAATCAAAACCACATTGAGATACCATCTAACCCCAGTTAGGATGGCTAAAATCCAAAAGACTATGAACGATAAATGCTGGCGAGGCTGCGGAGAAAAAGGAACTCTCATACATTGTTGGTGGGACTGCAAAATGGTGCAGCCTCTATGGAAAATGGTATGGAGGTTCCTTAAACAATTGCAAATAGATCTACCATACGACCCAGCCATCCCACTGTTGGGAATATACCCAGAGGAATGGAAATCATCAAGTCGAAGGTATACCTGTTCCCCAATGTTCATCGCAGCACTCTTTACAATAGCCAAGAGTTGGAACCAGCCCAAATGCCCATCATCAGATGAGTGGATACGGAAAATGTGGTACATCTACACAATGGAATACTACTCAGCTATAAAAACGAATGAAATACTGCCATTTGCAACAACATGGATGGACCTTGAGAGAATTATATTAAGTGAAACAAGTCAGGCACAGAAAGAGAAATACCACATGTTCTCACTTATTGGAGGGAGCTAAAAATTAATATATAAATTCACACACACACATACACACACACACACACAAATCGGGGGGGGGAAGAAGATATAACAACCACAATTATTTGACGTTGATACAACAAGCAAACAGAAAGGACATTGTTGGGGGGGAGGGGGGGGAGGGAGAAGGGAGGGAGGTTTTGGTGATGGGGAGCAATAATCAGCTACAATGTATATCGACATAATAAAATTAAAAAAAAAAAAAAAAAAAAAACAAATTCAATGATGAAGCTACTGAAAGTTTTCCTCTGAAGCATTAACATCTTACATTCATCCATAATACACACTCACTCCACCGGTCACCTTGTCATGTGCTTATGAGACACTGCACTGGGGCAATGTTCCCACTTTATGGTAGGAGAAAGGGTCTTTATTTTTCCTCAGTTCAAAGACTTTGGTCCAATTAGTAACACGATTTAGTTCTTAAGCAAATAATGTTACATTGAATAAAATATTCAAAGAGGGCTTTAGCCCTATGGCACTGTAGAAATCATTTGAGCACAAGTCGTAAATGTATGCTCTCTGCATCTACAGATTTAACAGTTGTACTTTCAACCCGAAAGCCCTTGAAAGTAGTTGGTAATTTTCCTGAGACCCAAATTTGAATTGTATACATTAGAATAGGCAGGAGTTTCTTAGCTGGTGAATGAGCAAAGCAGATGGACTAGTATTCATATATCAGTACTACTTATTCTTTATTTGTGCGTGCATACATATTTTTATAAAGGAAAACTGGAATTATATGTTCTTATTTGGATATGGAGATTTGTAGAAGTCTTATGAATATCTCTTACAAAAAGCAAGGATTTGCTGGCAGATGGTAAATACCACAGACCCATTGCAGATATAGCTCATTAAGCATTCTCTCTTCTCAGATTATAGTCAACCTAAGATTTCTCCTCACACAGCCCCCTCGGTAACCATTACCATACTGTTAAAATAAATGTGAGAAATAAAATCTATTTGCCATCTCATTTCTACTGTGTATGAAGAGGCATTGGCAGGCTCTCCTTTACTTTGAGGTTTTCTTTACTGTTTACTTTTCCACAATGTAAATATTCTTAATAAAATGAATAAAGAGTCATTGCATTAAAAATAGCTAGAATATTTAGAAAAAAGTGTGTGCGTGTGGGGTGTGTGTGGGGGGTGGAATACAGTTATTTCCAACTACAAAGGATTCCGACTCCTTGACCCTAAACTTTTAAGCCAGAGGAAAAAACACTTGCCAGTTGGTGGATGCCCCAAGATAAGGAAACAAAATGGACACACTGGTTGACAGGTTTCCATTAGACTACCCAAGCTGAACCAAATATCTTCCTTAAAAGCATTACTAGGTAAAAAATATTACATGCAGTCCACCTTTTCCTAAAATCAGAACATTTTTCAAAGCTATGTCCTATTAAAGTGATTGCAAAAGTACTTCATGTCTGTTACCTCATTTTATAGTGAACCAGTGGGATTTCACAGTTGAAATGTCAGGTTTATAATTAGGGTTTTCATGATATCGAATTTATCTTGCCTAAAGACATGGGTAGCTTTTCAAATGTTTGAAACCTGTAATACACCAATTGGATAAATCCTCATTGAATCTTTCACATTATAAATTAATTTTATACTACTTCTTTTTCCTTTTGACCTTTCTAAAAAAAATAATAAACTATTTTGAACAGTGAACTTTAAGATTTGTAAAGCAAAACTTCTGAGATTGGATAATTTACTTGGATAAGAGATTGAATTTTGACCTAGTATCCTTTAAAATTTTATGGAAATATTTATTATAAGAGCCTTATTATTACCACTGAGATATGAGTCAAATACTAACATTTTAAGATGTATTAATACTTCAATACAACCTTTTATTTTTCTGATGTTACTAATACCTAGAGCATAGTTGCACCTCCCCCAAATAAACTAATTTAATCCGTTTTCAGTTATAAGATTAAGACTATAGTTTAAAGTAAATTTTATTTTATTTTTTTTTGTGATTGTTAGCCCTAAATGGAAACTTTAAAATATCACGGGATCATATATTTATAAACAAAATAAAAAATAAAATCACCCTCATTTGTTGGATTACTTATAAAATTTACCACTGTAATTGCTTTCCTTTCATCAGATAAACTATTCCTATGGTCATAAACTTTTTATTACCCCCTATTTTCGTTTATTTCATAGAAATGTTTAGCAAAAATAAAATGTGAAATTTTAGAAAACGATTTCAATATCAGATATACAAAAATACAAATACTGGTATTTGAATAAAATATTATGAATAAAAGAGTATTAAAACTGCCTGATAAAGAGGAAACTAGGTCAGTTGAAAATTTTCAATCTTGGGGTGAAAATTCTCATTTATTCAGGATTTTTATTACTTCAGAATTCATGATAATTAAGCAAATGACTAAATTCAAGTTTACGTTTCTATCATCTCTAAAGGAAATTTCACTCTTAATTACAGTCAACTCTCCCCTATACTTTCTATTTATGTTATTAGGAGTGTATTTTTGTTTCAGTAAGCATCAACAGGTTCTGGGGATTATAATTCATGTTTAAGCAAATTAAATAGATGATGAAAAGGCTCTTAATTTGTCCATAATGAATGTATTTTCACCAGTTATATTCCTCTCCCTCGGTTTACTCCACAAATGGGCTGTGGTCGTGGCTAGGAGGAAATGGGATAGGCTCCTACTACTTGTTCAGAGTCTGTTACATATGTGCTGAGAATATGTCCTTTAACGTTTGAAAAAAAAAAAGTTATGAAGTGCTACTCTTTTGAACATTACTGTGTTAATCTTTAGAGGACCCAACAATAAACAAGATAAAATCTCCCGCTCAAAGGTATTTCTCTTCTAATCATGAAACAATCCAATAAAAATATTTACATTGGTGATAAAACAGGTATTGAGATAAAAAAAAAAAAAAAAAAAAAAAAAAGACCTCCACAGAAATCCACAGAAGTGCAGCTAATCCAAATGAGGCGTGGTGGTCAGGAATCCCAACAGAAGGAGGGATGAAAGGACTTCCTAGGTTTTATAATGTGAAGGTCATTTGATGGGCCGCTACTAAATATATATTTTGTTTCCTTAATAAAGAATAAACTTAGCATACTCTAAGATCAGACTACTGATCTTCAAATTTCATCTGTGCCACCTTCTACCTGTATGACCTTATGTGCTTTACTAACTTCTTTACTTACTTATCTGTAAAATGGGATTCAAGCAGTAGTTACCTCACTAGGTCATGGAGATTAATGAGGTACTACAAATTCTAAGTAAAACACTGAATATAGTTTGTGACACATGGAAAATGCTCAATAAATATTAGCTATTATCATCATCACTGTCATTGTGGAATGTCAGGAAAATATTTCAGTGTTCCAGAAGTGTACTGGCTAAGTAAGTTGTGCTGAAAACTTGAGCTCCTGGGGCACGAACAAGTCTTTGGAAGTAAATTTACAATTGTGTAGACAGTGAAAGAAGTCCAAAGAGGTTTACCTAATTCAGGGAAGTTTGTGTTTACATTTTAAGATAAACTTATATCCAGGACCTCGGAGACAACTCCAAAAGCCATAAAAGTCATAAAAGCCAGACAATGGGGTATATTTGTCCTTTGGAGAGATTTACATTCCAAAGGTTGGAGTAAGAACCTATTATCCTTTTTTTTCCATCTCTAAGGAACAGAAATTTTTCTCCCTCCTTTTGGGATTTGTGGTGGAAGCAGCTGCCCTTTTCTACTGTATGCAGGCAGTGTAATCCATTTTCTTTCATACCCCCATTATGGAGTAGGAGGCCACTCACATAAGAGATTTTATTACCTGGCTTTCATTGTGTACTACAGTAGGAAACACTGGGGTAAAGGGGATCGACCCAGTTACTATTATGTAAACTTCATGACTAACTTGTTTCTGATCCAGAACACCTGGGGTGCATATTTATGATTAAATGAATTCAGATGACTATTCAAACCCAACAATCATCATCAGCAGCATCAGCAACAGCATCGTGGCGGAGACTACCTGGATTCTAGCTGCTAGAGATGCAAAAACCTGTTTCATTTCTTCCTGGGCACAGGACTAAACTATATATTTTTTTAACCTTTACTACTCATCAGTGTAGTCATGTGACAGAGTTTTGGCCAGTAAAATGTGGGCAGAGTGATTACCACTTCCAGGCCCATAAAATCTCCTCTCCAAGTCTCTATACATTTTTTCTTTCTTCATCTGCTAGCTGGATGCAGAAAATCTTACAGGGGACTTTGAGATTTTAGATGTTAATGGAACTAGTAGGTAGAAAGAGCAGTCTCCAATCTATCCCTACTAATCTGCATTACTCTTCTATGTGAATAAGAAATAAACCCCTTTATTGTGATAAGCCTCTTAAGATCTGTGTGTTTATTTACTGGGAGTGGGGGTGGTTTAGGGGTTATGGAAGTTAGTCTACATTTATGCAGATATTGAGTCTTAATCACTACCCAAGACTCCCAGTTGTAGTGCTTAGAAAAGGAGCAATAGGGCACTTTGTAGCCACCCCCACTTTCCAAGAAATCCAGACAATCAGTTGTGATTCTTGACCAAAAGCAAAGGATAGACAGAGAGCAGAGGTTTGTAGGTAAGGCATGTGTGACGGGGAAACAAAACAGGATAAAATGTGGGGATGCAATTGTGCAACTTACAAAATATGATTGTGCAATTTCTGTAGCTCCTTCCTGCTCCTCTGTATCTCATCTGTTATATATGACTATTCAGTATAATCTTTGAACCTTCTAATCCATTTTTTGAGTTTTCAATCCAATTAAACATTAGTTCAAGCACCATGCTGGATTTTTCACATTATTGGGTTTTCCACTTCATGTTTCTTCAAAAGAGAGAAGTAAAAGACCATTAATAGATAGTATACTATGAACCAAGCACTTTATATATGTGTGATTATCTTGTTTAATCCTTATAACAACCTTTTAAGGTTAATGTGTTCTGAGGCATACTTTTCTTTTCTTTTTTTTTAATTAAGAGACATTTAAAAAACACCTAAGGAGCAAAAATTTAAACTTCTGAACTTCTTAAATATTACAAAATAATCTGAAAAAGAGACCACCCATTCTCTCATTTGTCAATTACTCCCATAAGTTAGAGATCCAGGAAAGTATAAGCTTAGGGGACAGGGAGGGAGTTAAGCAACATCCGGCTGACAAAGTATATGTAACTAGTAAGAGTCTTGGCTTCATAAATGAGTCATATTCAATCTGAGAATCCACTTTATCTCGGATGGTCTGTCTCTTAAATATTCTGATTTCTTTTTAAAATTTGCAATGGACATATTTTTTCTTTAAATCAATTAAAAATGACAGTAGAATATATATACTTGTGTGTGTTTCATTTGCAAATCTAAAAGACAGATTTACCAATTATAATTGAATCTCCCCACAGAAGCTGCCCCGATTGCTAGCGCCTAGTCACGTGCTCCTGCAGCATGATCTTGTGTCACTTGATAGTCACTCTGTTCCTTGAGATCATGCAAAGAAGGGCTACACACTTCCCCTCAAAATGCTCTGTTTGCCACTGCCAGTCGCTGAGTCTCTGTGGTGTTTCTATCCCTGAGGCTCTTTTCTCAGTTAATGACAATCACAAATAATAAGCTAGATGAAAAGCTGTTTCTCACCATAGGATGGTTATTATGTGTAGGTGTAAAATAATCCAGTAAGCAAGGGAATGACAATGTCATAAACTGGAATAACTACATAGAAAAAAAAAAAAAAAAACTAGGAAGACTGATGTTAGAAGTAGAGGAAAGGGCAGGACTTGAAATAGAATCCAATTTTAAGACCATAGATATATGAGCAAAATTTATTCTCTGGTATGAAGATATTAGAAATTGTACATTTGTTTTAAGGACAGTCACCTTTAAAGTAGCAGAAGGAAGTCACCATTTCTCTCCCAAGATCATCTGATTTGATTATTGCTAGAACCCAGCAGCCAAGCATCTATGCTACCAGTATCTAAATATTTATCCCTGTATCTGTTACTCCATCTCCTACCTCAGACAAACAATTCTAGGAAATACATCAGAGATCCAAGTATATTACAGCTCCTTGGTACTCTAATCCTGTGTTATATGTTAGTCCTCCCATACCAGAAATTGCTTTTCTCTTTCTCCTTGTTAGGTCCTGAGATGTTACTTTAAGAGTCAGACAATTTTATCTGTGTCCACCCTGCTCCAAACACACTCATGCACACACACAGACAAACATTCCTATTAAGCATATTCCTAATTTTTAAATAATGATTGTGTTTCTACAACCCCCTGAGTCTCTATGTCATACAAAATTGATCAGTAAATGACTAAATAATAAAAATAATTACAACTGTAACAGTTGATTCTCCCCCGTGCTTTTTTTTCACTATAGCATTTCTGTTAATAAATAAATACTTGTAAAAGAATAAGATTTTATAAACAAATTGGTATAAATCAATTTGTCCTAGAGACTTTTTTGATTAATAAAGTTTACTGTTTTAATTAACTGATAATATTATAATTGTGTCTCATAAGGATATCTTAGCAAAATGTTTGATTGTTCCAAAGCTTTGTTCTTACATTTGTTCAACAAATACTTATAACTTAACAAAATTAATTGACAGTAGGGAGAAGATGTTCTTTATTTCAAAAATGTCACTATCATTTCCAAAACAATTTCAAATGTATAGCATCCTAAAAAATAGATCACTGTACAAAGGTACTTCAAAAAGTTCATGAAAAAGCAGAATTAAAATATAATACAAATCTTCCCATTAACTTTCAGAAGTTCAATGCTGTGTGTTAAATGTGTCCCTCAAAGGTTCATGTATTGGAAAATTAATCCCCACAATAACTGTGTTAACAAGGTAGAAAATCTTATTATCGTAATTGAAAGGTGGGGCCTTTAAGAGGTGATTAGATTGTGAGGACTATACCCTCATGAATGGTTTAACTCCTTGATGGCTTAATGGGCATGGTTCTGACAGCTTTAAAAAGAGATCAAGTGCGGAGGTTAGTCCTCTCTTGCTCAGCCCATTTCACCATATGATACCCTGCATTGCTGTGGAGAGTCACTGCCAAGAACAAAGTTCTCATCAGGTGTGTTCTCTAGACTTTGGACTTTGCAGTCTCTGAATCTGTAAGAAATAAATTTTATTTCTTTATAAATTACCCAGTTTCAGGTATCCTGTTATAAGCAACAGAAATGGACTAATATACTTTGCATAAAATCACTATTGCATTATGTACTTCAATCTTCATTGAAAGTAACAGATCAGTTCATAGTGTGACATCATATACCATCCGCTTGTGTCCAGTATAGATTATTTTATATCCTATTTTAGTTTTTCCTAATACACACCAAATAGTTTGCTAATTAATGGGTTATCCTTTAATATCAGTATCTTTTGTATGATGAAGCCTGCTTACAGGAGAAACTACACATTTTGGTTGAAAGAGTGGTGAAAAAATAATCAATGATTAGTTTAAAATTAACATGTTATAAAAATTGTAATACAAAATATCCTCAAATCAAGCAATTAATTTGTTAAAGTAAATGTCTTCTGTATTAAAACAAAAGAAAAAGGTGAAAACATTCCTGAGCTAGAATAATTAAGGTGGAAAAAAATATTCACAATAATAAAACACATATTTTCAGCCAAAATAAACTAAGGAATGTATTAAATATATTTCTACAATTTAGTTATGTAATTTCTTTAAAGTAAACTGGAGAAATAATCAGTAGAATTATTCAGTTGGTATTTATGTATGGCAGGATAAAGAGGGGAGATGGATGATCATTCTTTAGAAAAAGGTAGATTTGGGAAACTAAAAATAGAATGAAAATAAAAATATTAAAGTACATGGATTGTGTTCTCCTTTCAATGTTATAAACATAATAGGAACTCAAAAAAATATTTTGAATGTAATAATTAAGTGATTCACCCTTTGATTTTAGTATAGGGATTATAATGTAGACGTATGACTAGAAAGAATAACTTGAACCAAGAAATGACTAAATTAATAAAATGGAATTTTTACAAAGTGAGATTGGTAGCAATGGAAAATTAAATTTGTCCTGATTGGCAAACATTTATTACATCCAATAAAAATGCCAGTATTAGTATTTGAGTGGATCTAATTCCTGGCCAAATTAAATATATTTCTGAAATGACAGACGGAAATAATATTAAAGACATAATTTATAAATACAGAAAGTATGATTGAATGATGACTTGGACCTTGTCACTTGGAATTTGACTTGGAATAAATAAAATGATAGAATACTGCTTGAAGTGGTAAAAATATAATTTCAAAAATCCAGTTTAGAATGACCACTTCAACATATAGAACACTTTTAAAAAAGAGAAGAAAAAATTACAAATGTTGCTTTCAAGCTGAATAATAAATACAGTTAGAAAATGCATAACCAAAGAGGGCTGGTTGTGCAATAGAGAAATGCATAACAAGCTTGCAAGCAAGTATTGTACATTCAAACATCCAGCTGGCAATATCACTCTAGTCATTTCTCCTTTGAAATGTCCCTTCACTCTTCCACCCCTCTGCCTCGTTCTCTCTTTTCCTTTACTGGTTTAACCATTGCAATGAACTGAATGTTTGTGTTTCCCCAAAATTCATATATGGAATCCCTAGTCCCAATGTGATGGTATCTGTAGGTGGGGCCTTTGGGAGGTAATTATGTCATGATGGTGGAGCTTTCATGAATGGGATTACTGCCATCATAAGATGAGGCTAGAGAGGTAGCTATTTCTCTTTCCACCATGAGAGGATTCAACAAGAAGTCAGCAGCCTGCAACCTGTAAGAGAGTCCTCACCAGAACTTCTGGCACCCTGATCTCAGACTTCTAGCCTCCGGAACTGTGAACAATAAATTTCTGTTTATAAATTACTCAGTTGATGGTGTTTTGTTATAGCAACTCAGTCAGACTGAGATACTCCCAACCAGACTGCAGGCACAATCGTGTCTTTTCTTTGAGCATGATTGTTCAGTTCAGTCTGGAATTCTCTTATAGCAGTCCAAACTAAGACAATCATAAATTAGATTCTTGTTATTTTAGGACAGAATTACTGGAATAACTTTCCTAGTTTATCTCCCTGACTCTAAACTCCACTTTACTAATCATTCTTAACAAGGTTTGCAGATAAAATTCTTCCTCTTGGCCTTAAAGGATCTCTATAATGTGAGCCATTCCTGTTCTTATATGCATTTCTCCACATTCCTACACTTACATGCATTTTTACTCTGACCAAATTCATATTCACATCCTAATATTCAATCCAATCCAATTGGCTTCAATTGGCTTCAAATATTTGTTCTGCAATTATATTCCAGACATAGTGCTGGGAGTAAAACTACAAAGAAAAGGGACAATCATGGCTTCTGTCTGGTTGGCTGTGTCTCAGTGTTCCTGGGCTGCTATAACAAAACACCTTTGACTGGGTAATTTATAAACAATATAAATTTATTTTTCACAGTTTTGAGAGTTACATGATCAAAGTGCCAGCAGATTCTGTGTCTAGTGAGGGCTCACTCTCTGCTTCCCAGATGATGCCTTGTTGCTGTGTTCTCATGTGGCAGAAGACTCAAGGGCTTTTCCTTCAACCTCTTTTATAAGGGCACTAATCCCATTCATAAAGGCAGACCCCTCATTACTTTATCACTTCCCCAAAGGGCCTACCTCTTAATACTATTATATTGGATATTAGGTTCCAACATAGGAATTTCAGGTAAACAACAACATTCAGACCATAGCGGGGAGACAAATATATGGATGCAGTAAAATCAGTACTATGGGAGAATGAAGGGACACTTAATTCAGTTTTCCAGAAGTTAGATTCCATGGTATGTGATACATGAACTTTTCCTCAGCTCCACTCAGGGTGTTATTTTCACTTTGAATGTGTTCCTACTTCCCCTCCACTAATTTTTATTATGTTCAAATTTTTCATGAATAACCTAGACTATTTGTACACACAGAACATGAATCTAGCACTTACAGTTTACATTGAAAAGAAAATAGAAAAATTAGAAATCACTGGCAAATATTCTCCCTAAAGTTAGGACTTAAGTAAATTCAGAATTAAACAAGGAAATCAGAAAATTACTATTGCGATGAAAACTTCCATTGGTGACTGTGACCATTTCAAAATCAAAATACTGAAAGAAGATAATCAGGACAAGGGGATTTTTCTATGTCTACCATGGCTAAGATTTCATCAGCTTCTCAGGGAGCAGATTTTGAAATTAACACCAGAACATATGTAACTATTTTTAGATTAACTATTTAATAAACGGTGTGGTCTTTATTTCACAGTGCAAACTTAATTATTCACAATTAACGGCTTAGTTTTAAAAATAAAATAAAATCCTGAGTTAAGGAGCTGCTTCAGACATTAGTAGGCTGAATAATGGCCCCCCAAAATATATAGATCCTAATCTCTGGAACCTGTGACTGTCAACTTTTTGGTGAAAGGGATTTTGAGGATGTGATGAAGTTAAAGGTCATGAGATGGAAAGACGATCTTGTATTATTTGGTGGGCCCTACATGTAATCAATGTGTGACCTTACAAGAGGAAGGCAGCAGGAAATTCGACCACAGAGGCAGAAAGCAATGTGACTCGTGAAGCAAGATGAGATCCCCTTGGCTTTAAGTATTGAGGAAGGGGCCATGAGCCAAGGAATGCAAGGAATGAGCTCTAGAAGCTGAAGAAGGCAAGGCAACTGATTCTCCCATCAGAACCTCTGGAGGGAGACCTGCCGACACCTTGCTCTTGGTTCAGTGAAGCTCGTTTCAGACTTCTGACATCCAGAACTTTAATAGAATAAATGTGTGTTGTTTCAAGCCACCAAGTTTGTGGTAATTTTTTACAACAGCCATAGGTAAAACCAATACAAATGCTATTAAAAATATCTCCTCATTTCTGATAACCTCCAAATATTAAACCATATAAAGTTCTGGAGGCTAGAGTTGTCAGATGAAGGACCACTTAATACAGAATGCGGTTTTAGTGATGCTTATCCCTATCTATAGCTGTGAGACACTGTAAACATATCTAGTTACAATACTAGACACAGAGTATGCGTTCATTAGCTATTTAATTCTTTTCTTCTATTCACTCATCCATCTGTGTACCCAGGCATTATTAGTTTTATAAATAACCTACCATCAGAATAAAATATATATCATAATAAAGTCACATATATTTTTCTCCATATAATTTCTTCAGTTTCTTCCAAGCCTTGTGTAGACTCACCTCACTATGCCGAAAAATCAGAATACATTCAGCCAAGCTATATAACATCTGCTATAAATGCTTAGGTTCTTTGGAGGATAGTACTGAGCAGGTAGGTAAAGGCAAAGTAGTAGATGCGATTCATCTAAAATAGGTGAAAATCTTAGTACACATCATTGATATTATACGCTCCAATGCTTAGTTTTAAAAGTCAGTAAGCCTGACAAGGGAGAGGTGGCAAGACATTTAAAAGGATGTGAGATTTTCTCTAGGGGAAAAGAAGTGCTCTGAGTAAAGTAAACACTTGTAACAAAGAAATAAAAAGGGGCTACTCAATTTCACAGGAAGCAGTCTTGAGAGACCTTCTGTGGCCTGACATACAAATGACATGGGTGAGAGTAGAATTCAAAATATGATGGAGCAAAACCAATCATGTATAAATGAAGATGATGACTTTCTCAAGCAGACAGTGTTATAAGGTTGATTGAGCACTTGTTGGCTCTCCTTTTTTCTAGAACACTAATTTCACTGGGAAAAGACATTAAACCACAAATGCTAGGAAGTACAGAGATAATTATTTACAAAATTTGCAGAATGTAAGAAAATAATCTAAGTGATTCATTTTCAGAAATAATTTAGGCCCAGCCTGAAAGTTGTCTGACTGGTCCAGCTCATGAGGTTGGCTTAATAGATAAAGTTCTCCTTAAGATGGAATGAGTTACCAGCCCTTTATTGTTCTCTTTATTCCCTAGTGTTTCTCCTTGCACAGGGTTTCAGTGGGCCTTTTTTGCGGGCTTGTCTTGAGCACTCAGACAAAGAAACTTTTTACAAGGGGGTAGTAAATTGGGGTAATCTTAGATGTCATCTGGGAAGATTGTGCACCCCAACCAACGAGGAGGCAGGGTCAGGGACTTGCACACTAGGAAATACATTGCTTGCTATAGCACTTTTCCGTGTGTCTGCCTGTCAGACACCTGAACCTTGCAAGGCTGTAATTAAAGTCTCGCTCTGCTGTACCTCGTGTCTCTGTGTCCATCCTTTGGCCTTGGACGGGTGAGGGCATTTCTCACACAGAATCACCATGAAATAATATAAAACACAACTCTAAATGATCAAATGACCGGGTAGAAATCATAATCCATAATGGACTCAAATCCCTCCCTCTTGAGCAAATTTTCTTTTTGTTAAATAAATTATGAAGTATGAAACCCTGTGAAGTGACAGGTAATTAAATGAAGTAAATTCATGTAAAGAATAATAGTCCAAATGTTGTTCAAATTCAAACTATAAAGAACGTTTGATATACAAAGGCTCCAGGATTACTTGAACAATTAAATCTTCACTGCACTCAGCAACAGTTACCTGGGGTAAGTGATCTTATTTTCCATAACTACGGACAAGGTAAGGCAAAGATTTCATTTGCAAGAAAATGAGCTAGAAAAAAAAAATCTTATTAGGAATGCTCTTTAGATTGAACTGCAACGAAAGAGCTCAACAGTACTTGTCAAGAACAAAGTGAGGTCTCCAGTCTTTATTAGCTTTACAGGTCAAACACAGAACCTGCTGTGACTAGAAAATGAAGGAATTCGTTCAGTTATTTTAAGAAGTATGAATCTCATTTTCTATGTGTAGCATCTATAGTACCACAGAGCATATGGAAGACAATGTGCAGTTAATTACCTTTTTTGTTATCACAATGGCTGCATCATTTCTTGAAATGTTTTCAAAAACGTGACAGACATATACATTTAGATTTGCTTGACATATATGCTTTGCTGATGAACAGCTATGTGAGTAATTTTTAGTATTTCTGGTACTTTACAGGTAACTCGTGGTGTACCTAATATAAATTAGCCTAATTAAGACAAAATTACATAAAAAGCAGTGCTTACCTGCCTTTGCCCTTGGCTATTATAGTCAAGTGGGATTCATGCGGTTCAGGAAACTTTGCAAAACACTCGCACAAGGCTGGAGTCACAAATTCAAATTCATTCAGCAGCGGGGTATTATGGGATTTTTGGCAAGATGAAGAAGACATGCCCCCTTTAAAGGTATTCAAATTCAAATTTATTTTAATTGTGCTGGTAAAAGAGAGGATATCTATGCATTGGTTTTGCCCTTTGCCTATTGATCATCATTTTGGGGTTCTTTCAAGAGAAGTTACTTTCCAGTATTTATTGAGAATATCCAAGCCTAAACTCCAAAATGAGATATAAATACTTATTATGCATACATCATAGCATATAGAAAGTGTTCTGATGCAAATCATTATTAATAAAGTGGTGATAAGCCTTAAGGAACACAACTAAGAAATTGATACTGGTGCAGCCCGCTGTACCTCTTTTAGTCCATATTGCACCTGGACTTATCAGAAATGTCCACTTCAAGTTAATAGTATTACTTTATTACTAATACTAAATACTAAACTGAGACTTTGCTTTTGTACTTAAAGTACTTACTACTAAAGTTTTATCTTTAAATTTTATAATCCTTGATTCTGTCTGAGTCTAATCTGCTGTTAATCCCATCCAATGTATTTTTCCTATCAAACATCACATTTTTCATTTTCAGAAGTTCAATTTGGGTATATTTTATATGCTCCATATTTCTGAACATACTCATGCTTTCTACCACTTCCTTGATTATTTGACAAATACAAGGTTTTTTTTTTTAATGCAATTGTCTGCTTATTCTATTGTTTGTGTCATTCCTGGATATATTTCTATTGATTGATTTTTCTCCTTATTAGAGGTCCTGGTTTACTGCTTCTTTGCATGTCTGATAATTTTTTATTGAAATGTTGCTGGGTGTTGGATTTTTATGTTTTGAGAGATTAATCTCTTAGGTGTGTTTTAGATTTATTGTGATTTACAATAAATAACTTGTTTGGAAACAGCGTGATTTTTTTCTTGAGATTGGGTTTTAAACTTTATAAGACAGGCCCATGGCAGCTTTTAATCTAGGTTTAATTTGGCCCCATACTGTAGTCTTAATGTTTGTGTTTCCTAAAAATTCATATGTTGAAATCCCAATCCCAACAATAGTATTAGGAGTTGGGGGACTTTGGGAAGGTGATTAGGTCATGAGGGTGGAGCCCTTATGAATGGAATTATCACTGTCATAAAACAGGCCCAAGCAAGCTTGTTCACTTCTTGACCACATGAGGACAGAGTGGAGGTGCTACCTATAAAGCAGGAAACGAGGCTTCACCAGACACTGAATCTGCCAGTGTCTTGATCTTGAACTTCCCAGTCTCCAGAACTGTGAGAAATAAATTTCTGTTGTTTACAAACTACCCAATCTATGGTATGTCATTATAACAGCCCAAATGGACTAAGAAACCCTACCCTTTTGCCTGATGCTCTGAGTAGAACAAGTTTTTCCCACTCTGGCTTTTGGGAATATGAATTATTTATAGCTCTGTGTGAACTGTGAGAGTGATTCCACCTATTTCTTTCCAATGGCTGTCTTCCTAGCTGTGAGTAGTTTCCTAAGCTGAAGACGGGAGGGGAATCTTCTACAGCTCTCTGAGCTCTCTTTTGCAATTCTCTCCTCTCTGGTGCAGTGCCCTGTTGATTCTAGACACCTTACCCTCCCCAAATACTCTCTCTCCTCAAATCAGAGAGACTGCTGAGCTCTGTCTGGGTTCCTTCCGTCTGCGTTTCAGCCTGGAAACTCTGCAGACAGTGGGCTGGGACAATTGCTGGGCCCACCTTTGTTTCTCCTCACTCTGAGATCACTATCTGTGAAGCCCATTGTCTGATGTTTGAAAGCTATTATTTTACACATTTTATCCAGATTTTTAGCTGTCTAAGGCCACAAAGTAAATTTAATACTTGTTACTTTATCATAGCTGGTAAGTGGAAGTCCTTCCTGAGGACAGAAGTTCAATTAAGTCATTTTTGATAGTATCTAATCTTTTTCCGATGAATGAATGATACTTCAGTTCTGTGTTTCTAAACACTGCTTTCTGAGAATTCCATGTTTTTCTATGTGTAAGGAGGAATTATAGAACCTCTTTAGTAGGAAGAGTCTCTCCATAATAGAACTGGGAAGTAAGGTAGATCCACATATATAAACAAAGAAGTGTATTTCACTATGTTAAGTGCTTTATTATTGTACTTTCTAGACTTTAAATTTCATGGACCAGTACAATTTTAATAAAAACCAGAATTACATAAAAAAACAGGGTTGTCAACTTGCCTTCTGATATCATCACTACATAAAGTAAATGGTATTATAACATCAATAACAGTAAGAAAACATAATCATTAAATAAAATATTTTAATATTTAATAAGTTGAACTTACTGAAAACTCATTTTTTCTATTCTTATCTTTCTAAAAATTTTTAATTTCAGCACAGACCTGTACATTGTTGCTTTCAGCAACATTGCTATAATAAAAGTGTAACAAGCAAACGAAGAGGAAGTGATTTATTCTGTTCTGGGAGCAACTTCACAGGGGAGAGACATTTGAGCCACCAATCAAGATGAGGAATAAAGGAGAAGTAGTGGGTTGGGGGGTGATAAGATAATAAGTGACAGAGCCAACACTATGAAGGTTGACAGGGCAAGCAGCAAAAGACAAGGAGAATCAACTGACAGAAGAAAAATGGAGAATCAACTATATAGAATAAAAGGAGGAAAAAAGCACTATATTCTATGACATGAAGTGGACAACCTGTGGCACTGCAATATTATATGTAGCATTAAAAGTCATTGGACTTCTTAACACTTTCTGTAACCTCAAGAGATTTTTCTTAGCAGGCTCAAGACATCTGAAGTCAGGAAAACGAGTAGAATATAGGAAAAGGTGAGAAAGCCCTGATGCCACATGTCATACATTGGTTGAAAGCACATGTCCTGTGCTGAAAGGACGCTAACCAATGTGGGCCAGCTATCCTTGACTTAGGGGAAGGAGCTATTTACTCAATATAATACTCTATCTCCATGAACAGTTTTAATTAAACTAAATCAAGAAAAAAGCACACCTAAATTTAAGAAGAAATTCTATATATTTTCAAAAATATTTCACAATAAATACCTGCTGCAGATATAATAACCCCAAATTAGAAATAACCTACATATCTAACAATAAAAAAATATTTAATAAAACTATTTATCATAAAAGTAAAACTTTATTGTTAAATATTTTTCAGAATAAAAAATATTTAAAATATAATATCCAGTGAAAAGGATGCAGGACTATTTTATTAATATACAGTCATGAATCACTTAATCACGGGGATACAGTCTAAGAAAGGTGTCCTTACGTGATTTCGTCATTATACAAACATCATAGAGTGAACTTACACAAACGAGATGGTATATATAGCCTACTACACACCTAAGCTATGTGGTACAGCCTATGGCTACTAGGCTACAAACCTACATGCATGCTTCTGCACTAAATAATGTAGACAATTATAACACAATGGTGTATCTAAACATAGAAAAGGAACAGTAAAAATACAGCATTATAATCTAATGGGACTACCATGGTATATGTAGTCCATCATTGACTGAAACATCATTAGGCAGCACATGATTGTATATATATTCATACAGTATACTTATTACATATACATTACATATATTTCTTTTTGTACACAAGGACATATATACACATGCAGTCCACAAAGGATTGAAAGGAAAACAGCAGACTATTCATAACTTTTATAATAGGAAAACAAATAACACAATATTTCTATCAGCACCGTACCCTACCGAGTGAGCCACGGGCCGGCCCCAACACAATATTTCTAAAACATGCTCTAACAATATGTAAACCTTCTAACATGTAAATGATTAATTCTCACTGTCTAGAAAACTTGGTAGTTCAAAATGTGTGAAGAGATGAGCTATTGGTTCATTACAACCAATGTGTCCTCAGCAATAATCTTGCTTTTGGCCACTGCTCGATGTGATTTAGTCAGCTAAAATCCTATCCTTATCATATGGCAAAAAAAAATCTGAGGAAAGAAGAGTCATTAAAATTATTCTTCGCCTCCAAAACAAAAACAAACAAGCACAGAAATCACAAACTTCACATTGTTCTCAGTAAGGATTAAAACCATACAAAACAATGCAAAAGAATAACAAGGTCAAAATGAACTACTTGTACTTACTAAAACTGTACATCAATTATGCACTTATGTTTTTTCTTATTTATGATATACATTCTGCCCACTTCAAAATGAATAATAATAACTTCTTATGTGTAATTATCATTGTTAAAAATTCATTATATTCCAAATCTTTTATCAGAATGCAGGGTGGCAGACACAGAAGTTACTCATATCAGGTAATGACAAGAAAAAACCCACTATTTTTGAAGAGGCATGCAATCAAAGCCAGCAAAGTGTTGTCATGATACCATTGTGCTCTATTCTTCTCCAGCTAAGGCTAATCTTTTGTTAATACAAGCTGCTTAACATGACTCCTATGCCAGTCCAGTCTGACTACTTTGGAGAAAGTGCCATTGTTATTGGGTAGGAGAGAAAGGGAAAGAGATAATCACACTTGAGGAAAAAAGAAATTACTATTCCTCACCACAATATGACAAAAATCTCACTTTCTTTTTCTCCCCCTACACAAAAACTGTTGCAAAATACAAGTGAAACTTGTAGCAATACTTCTACACAGTAAATTTATAAAAAATACATGAACTCTTAAAAATCTCAACTCCAAAAAAATTCTTGAAAGGGTACTGCACAGTAAAAAGGCAAGCAAAGATCTACTGGAGTTATTTTGTGATAAAGTGGAGGCGAGATTGTTATCATCTAGAAATAACTGCAGGGGCAGAAAAACCCTCTAAAATATAAAGCATATGAGGGAAAAATACTTTTTAAAGAATTTATACTCATATTTTGAGAAATACCTTCACAGTATAAAGTAGACACATGCATAATTTCTCTTTGCTTTTAATGACACACCTTCATTTCTATGATACTGGAGTTTATACCAAAGCACATCTTGGAGTACAAACCATTAAATTGAATTGAATATTTAGCCACAGTGTGAAGAAGTCCGCTGAGTTTTAGTAACTGGCCTTTCAGTTAGATTAATAGAGAACTAGTACTGATGAGAACAAGCAAGGACAACAAATTACAAACAAATGTTTTCTCCATCCTTTCGCTTTTTACTCATATGGTCCATTAGCTTAAAAAAGCAAGAGAATCAGCACTTAAGAAATTTGTGCTCAGTTTGCTCATAGATGTTGTATCGCTTTGCTTTACTGCTATTGATGATTACATCATCAGACATTTTACAAATTCTAGAACACTCGTATAAAGTATGCAGTGATAGGTTTATATTGAAGAATCTGTTCTACTGAACAATTAAATAATTTCTCGTATGCTACTTCTTTTAAATGGCTACCAAGATTTACACATTGCTGCATACTCAGGTCATATGTTCTTCAGTTTTTTATTTTAACTCCAGTAACAGAAGAGATGCCACTGTATAATCGAGGAAAATATTTAAGAATAAGTGATCACATGATCACAACACATTATAAACTTCAACCTTACAAAATGTTCCTGTGTTTTAAATGTATGCATTAATGGCAAAAAAAATTGAATGAGGGAGAACATATCACATGCAATTCTCATCTTTTTTTCTTTTCGTTTTTTTTAAGGAACCCATTCCAAAGCAAGGGCACATAATTTCAGTAAGTAGGTCTCCTCAGGCTCAGGCTCAGTGAAGCTATTACTAAATTTATTATTACTAATTTTTGGGAGAACTCTAGTCTATACAAGGTATTTTGAGAAACAAATTACTCTGAATTGTTAAATAGCTATATAATTGGATGGTTATTTAATCAAATGACTATAAAAAATCTCACAATACTTGGAATTTATATTTAAAATGAATTACATACCTTTATACTTCCTAAATTTTTCTTGATTGATGATATAAATTATTTTAAGCATCGATTCTGAAATTGTGATGCTCTGGGAGTCTATTTACTGTAGAGTTGTTTGGCCTAGATTTAAGTAACTGCAAATTACAGGATACCTTTGCAATATTTTTCTTGTTTTATCACGTTATCTCTTCTCCATAGTATTTATTTTTACATGATTTCATTCCCACAAGAGTTTATTTTTAAATTTTTTTTAACTTTTTTGTCAAATAAAGTACATTCTGAACAGACGTACTTCTCCCAGGGTGTGAGATACACTTTATCCCTGTTCAATGGCCCAATATTCTGGTGTATTTAGAAATGGACCAAGAATACAAGTTTTATTCTTGGTCCAGTTAATATAAGCAGACATTTATTTCCCATAGCTTCCTTTCATACCTAAAGTCTTAATCTTCATTTGAAT
This sequence comes from Cynocephalus volans, assembly GCF_027409185.1. Lineage (NCBI taxonomy): Eukaryota > Metazoa > Chordata > Mammalia > Dermoptera > Cynocephalidae > Cynocephalus > Cynocephalus volans. The sequence continues at coordinate 79,075,359 of NC_084468.1, read as the reverse complement.
GCAAAGGCAAGGGCACTAAGTATGACCTCTTCAGTTTCTGACACAAATGTGAAAGCAAATTAAGATAATATCCGAGGTTCTGGTAATTCATGTGTAACCAACTGATTTAGCAAGCAAATACGATAAATCTCAGCAGACCTTCATTCACACCTTATGTGCAAATGCCAGGAAGATAGATCACATGTGAAAGTGGGAAGTCAGTGGGCACCAAAGATGTTTTCATGAGCCTTTATAAATACTTATCTACCTTAATGAATTTTTGTTATTTTCACAACACATTTTTGGAAATTATTTTCTGATCATTTAAGACATTGTATTTTTTCCTGTTGTATAGTTCTGTCTCTGACTAGGCCTTCTCTGTGTCTTTGACTTCTTTTCCTAATTTGGTTTTATCTGTGGCCATCTGCCTATCTGTCCATTTCCCTAGCTGAGCTCCACTCATGGTTTAACTCATGGGAGGCAACCTAGCATAGCAAAAATAGCCATGAGCCAGATGCCAGAAAGATTGTAGTCCCCTCTGTCACTAGTTGTATGATCTTAAATTGATAATGTAACCTTTGTCGGTCTCATTTTTTAATTTGCCTCCCCACAGAATTATTAACATTGACATATGTAAGGAAAGTAGAAAAAGTTTAGTCAGGCTTACTCGCCTCACATCTGTTACAAATGGGCAAGATTCAGCATATGCACTAGAAACAAGTTACAAAAGTAGCGTAACCGCGCATGTGTGCCCATTTACTGAATCAGTATGATTGTTGTAATTATGTAATGTTTGGCTTGTAGCCATTATTGTGTACTAAAAGTATAAAGGTAACTGCTCTGAACTGCTGGTCAGCAGACCCTGAAGGTCGGCAGAGCGTGGAGGGTCAGTGGAGTAGAGCTTGAGCTTGTTTTGGAAGAATACAGCATGTCTGTGAAGCTCACGTCTGAAGAATAAAGTATGTCTACCTTGCTTAAAGCCAGGGTCCTCTTTCAATTACCTGACTCACAACCTGCACAGGAAGGGGCAGAAGGATCTGAGATTCTTGCTCTTCAGCATGTATTTGGTAAATTTATGTTTTGGTTTTTTGGTGGCTGGCCATGCAGGGGATCCAAACTCTTGACCTTGGTTTTACAACACCACACTCTAACCAGCTGAGCTAACCCACCAGCTTACTTGGTAAATTTACAGAATCTGCCTAAATACATCTCAATTTATAAGTCTTAAAGGAGCAGAATCTCAAACAATCCAAATATGAAGCCATCATCAATTTTCCCATATTTCCCACTCTTTCCAAAAAATTAGCTCCCAGTGGGGCTACAAGTGATTAGAGAAGATTTCTAGAGAAGATGGTACTTAACCTTGGTTTTTAAGTTATTAACGTTTTCTTTCTTTATAAGTTCTTAGACACACCATCTAAGTAAGACTACATTTATTGAAAGCTTCCTGCATGTCAGGCATTCTTGTAAGTGCTTAATGTATATTATCTTAAGTCCTACCAAATGAGAACATCATTTAAGAAACTGAAATAAGTCCCGTGTGCCTAGAGCACAGAAAGTAGGAGGGAAGATGGCATGAATTAAGAACAGTGAGCTAGGCAGGACTCTGGATCTTATAGACAAAGTTAAAGATTTTCATCTTTATCTTAGGAGCAATAAGAAGTCCTAATATCATTTAAGTGGAGTGATGTCATAGTTAGTCTACCTTTAGTAATGAATATTTATTGGAGGAGCCAATACTGGGTGTGGAGATACCAAGAAAAAATACTATTCCTCAAATACAGCTAATCCATGGAGGTTTCTCCTACTGCTCTAGCATAAGTTCATCTCAGTCACTTTGAAGTTGCGTTTCAATCATAATCACATGAGCACAATTTTGTACAATGTAGTGGTTTGATTCAAGTGAAAGTTAAGACAAAAGCAAATTATAGGCTGGCATTGAAACTATGAACTCCAAATGAATGCTGAGTTTATTACACGAAAGCATGCCAAAATAATTAGTGGAGATATCTCAAATTGGCTTTAAATATTGTAAATACTTCAGTTTTCTTCCTTGCATTTAATTTAAATTATTGGCATAAATATTTGCCAGAACCTCTTCATAAATTTTTAGAAGATATATAGAAAGAGCCATTTGTAAATCCATATATTTCAATACTATAAATGCATTAAGAAGCATAAAATAGCGTTATAATCTTTTTCAACAATCTTCTAACACTCAGAAGATGAAAAATAAGAAAAAGGAATCTACTTTTGAGTACTTAAAGAATGTCTGGGTTTCTTAAATGTCTGGACACTTCTGCCATACGTAAAATAGCATGAGGAGTGTTAGATGAGAGTTGTCACACGGATAACAAAATGCTCAGCTTTTGCCCCTGATACTCTCTATGGCAAACCCTGATATTGTCTGTGTACCAGCCAGCAGGAAAACTCATTGAACATCAGGGAACATAGAGAAGAAAACCTTCATTACCATATTAGGAAGAAACTATTTGTTATGAAAAATGTTCTAGATAAATTTCAAACTAAAAAAGGATAAATTTCAAACTAAAAAATAAAGAATATAAAATTTCATAGAAATATCTGATGCTATCCTTATTGGACTATGTCTCTCACCAGGACCCTGAGCCAAGGAGAATCTTAGAATGCCTCTTGTCCTAAGAGGACAAGTGATAAAGAAAGCCCTTCAGTTATTTGTATCGCAGGAAAATGCTTCAGCAAGTTCAGATTCAGGTCAACACCTTCAGTCTCCATTAAATCCTGTAAAATAACTGCTACTGAGAACTAATATTTAAAAGATGAATAAAATAGATAAAAACAGAGCAATCTGCCATCAATCTCCACATCAGTTATGGAGACCTATGGATATTCTCGCTCATAATTACATTCAAGAATGAAAAAGAAACATTTAACAAATTTTTCTGTTTTGTTACGATAATGAACTAGTAAGCTTCCTTGATTTTTAAAGTTCTCTAAGAACACACTTTACCTATCCCAATTTTAACCCTTATTGCTGTAGTTATACTCCAGCCATGCTAAGTGGTATCTGTTTCTTAAAAATCATCAAGGACTTTTATGGCTTCTCTGTAATTTTGAACCTGTTGTTCTTTCAGCCCTGGGTTTTCTTCATTTATTTTTGGCCTATTGAGATGCTATATAGTTTTTCAGTATCTTGATCAAAAATGTTACCTATTCCATAATATATCTTCCTTAAAAGCCTCCATCAGAATTAAGCACTCTTTTCTTGACATTTCCCTACTATCAAAAATACCAGCCATTCTAAAAACAAGCAAAAAGCTTGTACCCATCCAAATACACCATGCCTATTGTTTGCTTCCCTTTTTCTGTTGTGAATTTTAGTTTTCCTGAATATTTTGGGCAACTGGAGAATGACAATTCAATATTGTGTACTCAGTTTATAACATATCCTCCAGAAATCATCTTCTAACCAGACAGTCAAGAGCTTCTTTCTCATAAGCCTCAATCTTGTCCCTATTTGTGTACTACTTAGAACTCATTGCTACAATTACTTATTTACACATGTGTCTTCCAAGTAGACTGAGTTTACAGTGTTAGACATTGTGATGAATGTTCATTCAGTATTCAGTAAAACAAGTGTCTACTATTTCCCAGGCTCTGAGCTAGACTCTGAGGATAATATGACAAACAAGACAGTTATGCTTTCTAAAATTCATGGAGCTTAGTGAGGGGCTGATAGAGAAGAGTTGCCAATCAAATATTCATTCACATAACTCAAAAAATATAACTGATAATTAATATAATAAAGTTTTAAATTAGTAAAGTAGTAAATAAATTAATGCGGCTTATGCTTTTACATACTACTTATTTTATTCAGCCTAGTATTTCTCAGTAATTCTCATACTGATTAACCCCCTCAAATACCTCTATGGGCAAGGATTTTGTTGTACTGATAAAAGCAACTGGTATAGTACCTGTCATACATTAAGCCCTTAGTACACATGTCATTACTTTCACACCCTCAGAGTGGGAGAAACTTTTCCAAAATCAAGAAGTAAAAAATAAAATGTAAATTTAATAACAAAAATTTTTTAAATGACCATAATCAACATTTTCAAAAAGTAAGGGAAATGTAATTTATATTACGATAAAGGGATAATTTCTCAAATATATTTATTTTCTAAAAACCAGTAATAAAATGCAAAAATCTTTGTAGGATAAAAAGGAAAGACAGTTCACAAAAAAGGAAAATATAAGTTTTTTTTTAAATTATGAAATAAGTTCAACTTTATTATTAGAGAAGTCCAAAAAAACCTGTGTAGAGATAATCTTTTCACCTATGAGATTATTAAAGTGCAAAAAAATTTGATGGCATACTCTTTTGATGAGGACATGGGAAACAGGCACTCTCCTAAATTACTAGTAAAGTTCAAATTGTTGTAAACCTTATAGAGGAAGATTCATCTGTATCTATACAAATAAAAAATCTATACATCTATTGAACATGCAATTCCCCTTTATGAAATATATCCTATAGAAATATGAACACAAGTTTGAAATCATTTATTACAGTATTATTTGTACTATAATACTATTCATAAATGTCTATGAATAGGTGTCTAGTTTAATTAATTATGTTGTATTCACACAGTGGAATACTATGCAGAAGTAAAAAACAATAAAGAAACTATGTACTAATTTGGAAAAATCTCATATGTATTTTTAACAAAATTGACACGGTGTTAGACAATATGTATAGAACACTTTAATTTAGATAAAAGGAGAAGAACATAATGCTTCTGTGTATGGTTATTTGTGCATACAATCTCCCTAAAAGTACACCTAGAAAACTGATAGCATTGGTTCCCAAAATGTAAGAAACTGGTGGTTGGGAAAAAATTGTGAAAGGAAAACATTTCATAGTTCATACTTTTGTATTTTTAAATTTGAGTTTTGTGACTATATTAGCTAGCCAGATTTTTAATTTAAAAGTGTTTATGTACCCTGATAATAGATTGCTTCAATGCATAAAAGGGCCAATAGAAAGCTGGACAATTTCTATCATTAATAGATTTGACGCTTCTCACTAGAACTTCTTGCGATGCACATGCACAAAAAGGCACCCATAAAGGTGTACAAAAAGAACCAGAGTTTGTGTTAGTTTGAGAAGCTAAAGTAGTGGGAAAATACATATGTAGTGCTTATATATATAAAATCGGAATTTTCTAAAATGATTTTCAACTTAGCTAAATGATATTCTTTATGTCTTGCCATGTGTCCATTTTCACACTTTCTTGCAAAATAATCACATTTCAAAGGTGAGTCAATTGAGAGATGAATAGCACAGTTACTTTAATATTGTTTTAGCAGTTAACTGGATGTTTAATTATTCCCTTTAAATTATGTATTAGCAAAGAAAATTTTAACAATGTAAAAATAGTTGTGTATGTGTGTACATGAGCTCATGCATTCTGAGGTAAAATACTCAACAGCGCAATTGGGAAGTCAGAAAAGCATAAGATGAAGTCAATATTCAGATTTCATATACTCTAAATAAAGTAAATTTAAAATACAACGAATCTCAAATAACGCACATACCCTATACAATAATAACTTTTTATAATAATTTATAAGAAAAAAAATTCACTCTATTTCACATGTGAGCACAAATTTAAAAGCAATGCTTGAAATATCATGGTGTATTATGATAATTGCTTTTTTCCTCATACTTTTGAATTCTTATTGGATACAATCTTCTGTTAAAATACATATGCAATAAACATATATACATATACCATGTGTACCAACCAAGAAATTTTAAGTGGTAGGATTAGAAAATAATATGGGCATTTTATTTTGGGATGGAATATAATGAAATAGATTGATAAGGCAAAATCTTACGACAATAGTAGAATCAGTATTGTCAATAATTTTTATTTATTCATATCTTGGGAGTGATAAATTTTCCTTAAAATTATCCTTTTGCTCTTCAGCTTTTCATAACCTATGAGCATAAAGACTTCAGAGAACTGCAAAAAGAACTAGCAAATATTAATAGCTATAAATAGGATGATGATTACAAATTCTGTTCATTTACATAGATTTTGAAAAATAAAAAATGGACAATAAGGTGATGATTAATAAAGTGTTTTCATAAGATGAAATTTCAAATAATGGTAATACGCAATAATGAATCATAAAGAGATAACTATATTTATGTTTTATCAATACATATAAAACTAACAGAACATAATAGGTGAAAAAAGTAAGGAATGGAAACCAAATCCATGATTATTAAAAAGAGCATGTTACTCATAGATACACACAGAACATGAAGGGTGGGCTGAAAATACACAATTAGAGAATTTGATGAAAAATCTGACAGTGGGAGTTGATGAAGAAAATCACGTTGGGACTACACCTGGACCATCGATGATGAAATACTGCAATCTGACAATCTAAGTGGTCTGATCATCCCCTGTGGATCGCAGTCTTATTTTAAATTCCATAATCCTAAAAGTAAATAACACCAATTTTAGGACGTTTAATTTTCCAAAAACTGGGGATCTATGTAGCCATATTGCAAGGACTCAAATTTGTTCAGTAGTCCACTATATTTTTGTAATTATAGAAAAAAAAATTTTTCTATAAAAAATGACAAAAGAGTCTAGACCATTGTTTTTAACTCTTTCATTATAGAAAAGGACAATGTGTAAAATTATATTTTAGTTTCTTACAATCCAATACCAAACAGAAAAAAATATTCCTATGAAAAACCATGAAGAAAGAATATTGTTAAGTGGATGAATGTGAGTTTTTATGTGGCTCTAAAATGCTATAGCCAAGACTATAATCTTCATGGAAATCTGTTTTATTAGTCCAATTCTATAGTAAGATAAAAAAATCTTATCAGGTGTCAAGTATCACCAAATCCAATTTCATTAGAAAATAATGGAATAGAAATTCAAGTTGGATTGAAAATGAGTGTAGAACCACCTTTGCACCTTCCAAGATATGAATTACCTGCAGGGCAGTCAGGGCTTTGCATTTAGGATTTACATGAAAAATATATATTCCTGACTAAGCATGGTATTTACATTTATACACAAATAAATCCATTCAAGTAAATTAAAAACATGCTAACAGAAACATTTAAATCTCACCAGATCACTTAAAATTTTATGTCAGTTATTTTAAATTAAGTTTCCCTAGTAATAAACTCCATGGTAAATAGTCATTTGCAATTGGGTCAAAGTGTAAATATGTATATATAAGAACACATATACACACACATAGTATATTCATAGTAAACGAAATAATAATATTTTTATAAGAATAACAACTAACTGTTATTGAGTACCCACTAGTTAGTTAAGTTATTCCATTTTACAGCAGTAAAAATTTAGATTCACTAAATTGGTGGCTTCATCATTATTCTACATCAAAATAAAAGTCAGTATCTGTCCCTCTCTGCCTGCAAAGCCTGAATTTTTTTCTACTATTCTGTGCTGCCTCCATTGCGTAGCCTAAACTGATCTTCTAAAATCAGTTCAGAACTTGTTCAGTTTAATGGGGTCATTTTAGAGATAAAAAAAAATTGAGTCCCCAAATGGCTGAGTAACTTATTCAGAATCATACCAGTTTGCACTTCACAGCACAGAATCCCATTGAGATTTGGGTTTACGCTTACTCTATTGAAAGGTAAAAATGAGTAAATGTAAGCTTTTGAAAAAAGCACCTCACATGATGTTATATACTAGGTGAATCACACACTGAGAAAAGTGACTAATACTTTTCAGAATGTGATAACAGGATGGGTGGTGGGGAAATTTTATTCATTTTGTTTCTGTCCCCTTGGAGCAATGCATGTTTTCGATTTGACAAGTGCTACTTTAAAGTATAAGTTTATTAAATAAATTGTGGTGGTGTTGTTCTTTGACCATTCATAGAAAAACAACTTTAAATTTCCATTTTTCTTATCCATTTTCTGTTTGGATGAAGATGCTTAGCATGGTAATTAAGGGCCTAGATTGTGAAACTAGTTGCTATAGTTCCAATACTATTAATACGTCATTACAGTATGATGTAGGGCAGTCATTTAACTACACTGTGCCCAGTTCCTCATCCAGAAAATGAGGATAATAAAAGTATTTATTTATATAATTGTGGCATGGTTTAAATGTTATCTAAATCACTTGTAAGAGTGCCTGACTAATAGTTAGTGCTCAATAAATGTAACGTGCTTAGTTTCTAGCACATAGTAAGCATTCTAAAAGTTGGAGCTATTATTACTTTTAATGTAAATTTGAAGTCTATTGTATCTTCCGAATTTTTTTCAGAAGACTGTAAAGTATCCAAAATATGCATACACATATGCACACATGCAAATTAGAAATCAGAAATCAATAAGCAACATTTGGGATTCAATTAAAAATACTTTTTATATCACAGACATTTTATCTTTTAGGTTTCAAATTACAATTGGCATTAAATGGAATAAACTGGAAATTTTTTAAAATTTTGAATGTTTCTGTGTAAAACGTCATCCTAAGGTTTCTTGAGATTTTATTTGCGTAACACATATGATATTCGGATGGAAATAAAAACAAAATCTTTCTAACATCAAACTTTCTCAAAAATATTTCCTTCATTTTTGTTTTTCAAGATGAAAATGTTTAAAATCCCCATTGGGTCTAAAATTGTTTTTAAAAAAGCTATGAGGTAAAATAAGTTCACACAAACATGTCAATTATCTTCTTTCTCTTAAGCTAGAGTATTTGAAATTCACACAGTCTTTTCTAGTCTTTCTGACTTAAAATATATTCATGAGAAAATATCTTATTTTGAAATCACTAAATTGCTTATATATACTTCATATATGCATTGGGTAAGTTTTATATAAATAAGCATATTTTAAATCATACACGTCCACTTCAAGTCAAATTAAATCAAATATAAGGTATTTATCTGATAAGAATAATATTAAAAGCTGATTCTGATAAATAAGAACTATGGTATGAAAATTCAACCACAATCACACATATGCATAAAAATAACCTCAGAAAACGATTTATCAACTCCTGTGGTAATTTCTTATGCTTCTTTTAACTGAAACATTTCTTTTTCTACATAGTCACACCAACTCAACCATAGCTATTAATCACCTATACTCTAAAAGATATATTTACTTCTTTGGAAATAAGGCATATTTTTCTCCTAATAAATTTGCACTTCATTATATCAGCCCTTCAAAAATAAAACATTATCATCTTGAAAGCTAGTCATTCTGGAGCAATGACTAGTAATTTAGATATAGAAACTCATGCAATACAATAATCCTATGAGATAGAAACTATTATTATGCTACTAATGAGAACACTGAGGACTAGAGTGCTCAAGTAATTATCCAAGTGTGTACAGCAACAAGAATTGATAAATGTGAAAATGCCAGAGTAGTTGCAAAACAGTAGCAAGGTGTGGAAAATTTTGTGTAGAAACACAACAAAATTCCTCCATAGAGCCAAGATGACTGTTGACCTAGATATTGAAGGTTTAAGTACGATGAAAGGGGTAAACTGTGAGAGGACATTTCAGAAATTAACCCAGATTTTGCAAATCTCTGAAGGCTTTCTTAGGATCTGCTGAGTTCATGAAGTCCTCTCTGAGCGCTCTAGCCCACCTTTGAATACATTATGTTCCCATTTGTCATTCTTTGAACAAATAATTACTGAGCATTAAAACGGGGAATTCAAAGATGAAAAACAAAAGATTCTCATTCCTGAGGACTACATCACATAGTTTAGATTGTATCAAAACATTTAGCACTTACTAGTATAGCCTCATGTACTCCTTCCCATTATTTTCTTACATAGGTTTCTTGTGTCGTCAGCTGTATTTCAGGCTTTCTGGTGACCAGATTACATCTCATACTCGTACATGACCTCTCTCTCAGCCTGCTCTCTCTATGAATCTAGCATGAATAGTGCACAAAATAGGGACTCAGTGAACACTGCTTGCTTGATTTGGATACATTTTCTTATGTTTTTTAAAAACTTCTTTTGAAAGAAATGACAATAATTTTTATGGGCTAGAATTTATATTAAAAATGCTGATTAGACAATAAAATAGGAGGAAATTATCCCAAAGAAAGTACAAGTAACTGCTTTCAATTCTAGAGACCAAAGGTCTGCATTATTTGTGGCATGACTTATGAAATAATTTCCTTGGCTTCGTAAACTATATGTTAGTAATTACTTTTAAGCCTGTTCTTTGGGTGGTAAGAAATATTATGTGTCCTTTACAACTATTTTTGCTAAACAAACCTCTGATTATCAGGTTCCTAACGATGCTTACATTCTTTCTCCATCATCAACCAGACGTACTTTTAATTTATTTTTAGAAAAACAAGAAGATACTTCAGCATGTTTTTCCAATGGAATAAAAAGAGCGTATTCATCGTTACTCCAATTAAACTGTTACATGTCTCTAGCACAGGAGTAGGAGGTTGCCTTAATTTCTGGAGAATTTGTTGTGGCCACAACCACATACACATTGTCTTTATTAATTTGAAAATCTTGTATGTTCAACCGTTGACAATGAAATCACTTTCAAAAATTTTAAATCTTTCCAACTGCCTCTCGGTCCTATGTAAATTATTTATCCATTGCTAACACCAGCTGATTTACTATAGCGCTTGAACTAGACCTGCTGCTCTAAAAAGGTTGTGTAGGCTTTGTTTTTATATGCTTGACTTCTTTTTGGTGATTTACAGATGTCCTACAGGCAACGTGCAGGATCCTTTTTTCTTAATGCATCTATTTTTTTTTTTTTTTCATACAAAATTGAGGCCAGAAATCTGTTCCAAAACCCTGGAAATTTCTTTTAAAAGACATAACAATCATCACTTGATTAATTAAAACTATTTTCACAATTATAAAAAAGAATCAATTAATGAGTACTTCATAAGAACTCCTACTCTCAATACTATGCTTGCAAATACACACAGAAAATATATGCACACAAAATTATTATTCAACAGTATGTAGCAGAGTAATTAAGTATTGCTTATAAGTAGGCAATAAAAAAAAACACAAAATACAGTAAGAATAGTGTGGTACAGCATAAAAGAAGTCAGGGAAGAAAAATGATCAGTTTAAGCTGGATTATTGGGGGAAGGTCTCTGTGATGGAACTAGGTTGAACCTGGACGGATGAACATGAGCAGGTGAAGGGAATGGAATCATGTCTAATGTAAATAGTTCTTTGACAAATAAAACAAGTATATTTAAGGTGTACACTGTGATGATTTGATGCATATTTACATTCTGTAATGATTACCACAATTGAATTAATTAACACATCCATCACCACCTGTGATGGTAAATTTTACACATCAACTTGACTAAGTTAAGGGATACCCAGGTAGCTAGTAAAATGTTATTTCTGGGTGTGTCTGTGAAGGTATTTCTGGAAGATGTTAGCATTTGAATCAGTAGACCTAGTAAAGAAGAGCTACCCAGTGGAACAAAAAAGCAAAGGAAGGGCAAATTAATTCTATTTTCTGAAGCTGGGACATCCATTTTCTCCTGCCCTTGGACTTTAGAGTTTCAGGTTTTTGAGCCATCAGATTCCAGGACTTAAACCAGTGGCCCCCCAGGGTTCTCAGGCCTTCAGCCTCCAACTAAAAGTTTCATCATCTGCTTCTTTAGTTCTCAGGCCTTGAGATTCAGACTGAATTACACCACAGGCTTTCCTGGTTGTCCAGTTTGCAGACAACATATTGTGGGACTCCTTAGCCTCCACAGCCACCTGACCTAACTCCCGTAATAAATCCCCTCACATATCTGTATATCCCACTGTTCTGTTTCTCTGGAGTTTAAGACACTTGACCAGCTCTCCCCATTTCTCCCACTTCAAGCCAGTGGTAACCACCATTCTTCTCTCTGCTTCAATGAATTTGAATTTTTCAGATACCACACATATGTGAGATTATGCAGTATTTGTCTTTCATTATGCTAAGGGAAAGTGTATTTCCCTTAGCATAATGCCCTCTGGGTTCATCTATTTTGTCACAAATGGCAGGATTTCCTTCTTTGTTATGGCTGAATAACATTCATATATGTGTGTATGTGTGTGTGTGTATAAGCTCACATTTTCTTTATTTATTCATCTGTCTAGTGACACTTAGGTTGTTTCCATATCTCAGCTATTGTGAATAATAACGCAGACCCATGGTGGTGCAGATCCATGGTGGTGCGATATCTCTTCAAGATATTGATTTCATTGCTTTTGGATATGCAACCAGAAGTGGAATTTCAAGATCATATGGCAGTTCTACTTTTAATTTTTTGAAGAAACTTCATCCTGTTTTCATAATGGCTATAAAAATTTTCATTTCCACCAACAGTGTACAATGGTTTCCTTTTCTCTGGACCCTCGACAACAGTTGTTACCTCTTGTCTTTTTAGTAAAAGCCATCCTAAGAGGTGTAAGGTGATATTTCATTGTGGTTTTCATTTGCATTTCCCTGATGAATAGTGATGTTGAGTAACTTCTCATACACCTGTGGTGTATTTTTATGTCTTCTTTCGGAAAATGTCTATTTAGGTCCTGTGTCCATTTTTCAATCAAACTATTTGTTCTTTTGCTATTGAGGTGTGTGAGCTCCTTACATATTTCAGGTATTAACCTCTTATTAAATATATGGTTTATAAATATTTTCTCCTATTCTGTATGTTGCCTTTTGATCTTATTGTTCTTTTACTTTGCTATGCAGAAGATTTTTAGTTTGATATAATCCTATTAATTTATTTTTGCTTTTGTTGCTTGTGCTTTTGTGGTCATAGCCAAGAAATCATTGTTAAGACCTATGTCAAGAAGATTTTTCAGATCTTATGTAAGATCTGAAATAGTAAACCTCCTAGAAGAAAACAAAGGAAAAAATCCATTTTGAGTTAATTTTTGTACATGTTTTAAGACAGAGGTCCAATTTCATTCTTTTGCATATAGATATCCAGTTTTCCCAATACCATTTATTGAAGACATTAGTCTTTTCCCACTGTGTATTGTTGGTGACTTTATCAAAAATTAGTTGAAAATATATGTGTGAGTTTATTTCTGGATTCTCTGTTCTATCCGTGTATCTGTTTTTATGCCAGCACCATACTGTTTTGATTACTACAGCTCTGCAATATAACTTGAAATCAGAGAGTGTGATTCCTCCAGCTTTGTTCTTCTTTCTCAAGACTTCTTTGGCTATTATGTGTCTTTTGTAATTCAATGCACATTTACCATTGTTTTTTCTATTTCATAAAAAATGCCTTTGAAATTTTTGTAGAGATGACATTGAATCTGTAGATCACTTGGGTAGTATAAGCATTTTAACAATATTAATTCCTTCAATCCATGAACATAGGATACCTTTCTATTTATGTCTTTAGTTTATTTTTTATCAATGTCTTATAGTTTTCAGTGTACAGATCTTTCACCTCCTTAGTTAAATTTATTCCTGAGTATTTTATTTTTTGATGCTATTATAATTGGGATTGTTTTCTCATTTCTTTTTCAGAGAATTTATTGTTATGTACAGAAATTTGTGCATATCAATTTTGAATCCTGTAACTTTACTGAATTTATATATTAGTTCAGCTTAATTTATTTATTAGTATTAGTTTTTGGTACAGTCTTTAGGGTTTTCTATATATAAGAAAATGTTATTTAAAAACAGAGATGATTTAACTTCTTCCTTTCCAGTATGAATACTTTCATTTATTTATTTTCCTAATTGCTCTGACTAGGACTTCCAGTACTATCTTAAACACAAATGGTGAGAATGAATGTCATGTTTTGCTCCTGATTTTAGGGGAAAGGCTTCCACTTTCCACTGTTGAGTATGATGTTAACTGTGAATTTGTCACACACGGCCTTTATTATGTCGAAATATGTTGTTGCTATATCTCAGTTGTTGAGAGTTTTTATTATAAAAAGATGCTGAAATACTTTTTCTGCATTGATTGAGATGATCATGATTTTAATCTTTCATTCTGTAAATGTGGTGTATCACATTTATTAGTTTATGTAAGCTGAAACATCCTTGCATCTGATGGATAAATCTCACTTGATCATGGTGTGTAATGTGCTGTTCAATTCTGTTTTCTGGCATTTCATTGAAGATTTTTGCGTCTATGTTCATCAGGGATATTGGCCTGTAATTTTATTTTCTTGTAATGCCCTTCTCAGGCTTTGGTATCAGGGTTATGCTAGCATCATAAATAAGTTTTGGAAGAGCTGTCTCCTCTTTAGTTTTTTGTAAAAGTTTGAAAAGGATTTAATTCTTTTTATAAATGACTGGTAGAATTCACCCATGAAAATATCAGGACCTGGGATTTTCTTTGTTGGGTGGTTTTGGATTAGTGATTCAATCTCCTTATTCATTATTGTTATGTTTGGTTTTTTAATTTCTTCATGATTTGGTCTTCATAGATTGTATGCTTCTAGCAACTTATTCATTAATTCTAGGTTATTCAATTTACTGGCATATATTTGCTCTTAGTAGTCTCTTATGTTCTTCTGTATTTCTGTGCTATCAGTTGTAATGTCTCTTCTTTCATTTATAATTTTATTTATTTAGTCCTCTCTCTTTTTTTCTTGGGTAGCCAAGCTAAAGGTTTGCCAATTTTGTTTATCGTTTCAGAAAACCAACTTGTTTTGCTGATCTTTTCCATTGTTTTTCTAGTCTCTATTTCATTTATTTCTGTTTTAATGTTTATTATTTAGTTCCTTATCCAACTTTGGGCTTAAATTGCTCTTTTTCTATTTCCTTGAGGTATGAATTTAGGATGCTTATTTGGGATCTTTCTTTTTTCTAAGTGTAGGCTTTGATCACTATGAACTTTCCTCTTAGACCTCCTATTGTTGCATACTATAGCATTGGTATGTGGTATTTTTTGCTTTTATTTGTCTCAAGAAAGTACTTGATTTCTCTTTTACTTCATTCTTTGACCTTTTGATTTTTCAGGAGTGTGTTGTTTAATTTCTATATATTATGAATTTCCAAATTTCCTTCTGTAATTGATTTCTAGTTTTATATCATTGTGGTCAGAAAAGATACTTGAAATAATTTCATTCTTCTTAAATGTTTTATGACTTGCTTTTTGGTCCAGCATATGATCTATCCTATACAATGTTCTGAGTGTGCTTGAGAAGAATGTGCATTCTGAAGCTATTTGATGGAATGTTCTGTATGTGTGTGGATCTATTTGCTATATAGTGTTAGTCAAGTAACCTGCCCTTTCCTATTGGATTTCTGTTAGGAAAATCTATTCATTGCTGAAAGTGAGATATTGAAGTCCTCTGCTATTATTGTATTGCTTTCTATTTCTTCAGTTCTGTTAATATGCACTTTATATACTTATGTGCTACCATGTTAGGTACATATACATACACAATTGCTATATCCTCTTGTTGAAGTGACCCTTTGGTCATTAAATAATGACCTTATTTGTCTTATGTGACAGATTTTCACTGAACGTGTATTTTGTCCAAGTATAACCACCCTGCTCTCTTTTGTTCATCATTTGCATGGAATATTCTATTTTCATCCCTTCACTTTCAGCTTATATTTGTCCTTAAGGATAAAGTGAGTCACTTATAGGTGGCACATTGTTGAATCTTGCTTTTTGTCCATTTAGGTACACAGTGTCGTGTCTTTTGATTGAAGAATTTAATCAATTTACATTTAAAGTAATTATTGATAGGCAAGGACTTACAATTGCCATTCTGTTAATCATTATTTTGCTGATTTTTAGATCCTTTGATCCTTTCTTCCTCTCTTGTCTTTTTCTTTTACTTTTTTTTTTTTCTTGGCAGCTGTCTGATACAAGGATCAAATCTGGGCCTTGTTATTATCAGCACCACACTCTAACCAATGGAGCTAAACCAGCCGGCCCCTGTTTTTTTTCTTTTTTTTTTTTGTAGTGGTATGCTTTTATTCCATTCATTTTATCTTTTGTGTATCTCCTTAAGGTTTTATATTTATGGTCACCATTACATAAAATATCTTATAACATTGCATTTTAAGCTAATAATAAATTAATTTGAATTGCATGCAAAAACTCTACAGTTTTACTTCTTCCCCTCCCCCACATTTTATGATATTTTATATTGTGTATCTATTAACATATTATTATAGCTATAGTTATTTTTAATACTTTTATCTTTTAACTTTTATATTAGAGTTAGAAGCAATTTACATGCCACCAATAGAGTATTAGAGTGCTCTGATTTGACTTTATATTCACCTTTAGCCATGAATTTTATACCTTTATGTGTTTTAGTGTTGTTACTTAGTATCCTTTTGGTTCAAGCTGAAGAACTCCTTTTAGCATTTCTTGTGTGACAGTTGTCTTGGTGATGAACTCCCTCAGCATTTGTGTGTCTGGTAATGCCTTTATCTATCCTTCACTTCTGAAGAACACCTTCTCTGTATATAGTATTTATGATTGACAGGTTTTTTTTTTTCTTTCTGTACTTTGAATATATTATATCACTCCCTCCTGGTTTGCAAGGTTTCCGTTGAGAAGTTTGCTGATAGCCTTACTACAGTTCCCTTATATGTGATAAGTCCCATTTCTTCTTATTGCTTTCAAGATAATTTCTCTGACTTTTGACAATTTTATTATAATGTATCTTGAACTAGTCTTCTCTGGATTAATCTTACTTGAGTCCTTCAAGCTTCATGAATCCGGATTTCCATATTCTTCCCCAAATTTGGGAAGTTTTCAGTCAGTATTTCTTTAAATAAGCTTTCTGTCCCTTTCTCTTTTCTCCTTCTGGGACACTCTTAATTCATATACGTGATGATATGGTCCTTTATGCTTTTTTCACTATCTTTAATTTTTTTCTTTTGTTCTTCTAATTGGGTAATTTCAAATGATCTGCCTTTAATTTCATTAATTATTTTTCATAATCAGGTCTGCTGTTGAATCTCTCTGTTGTTTTTATCTGTATTCCGTTTATGTATGTATGTTTGTATTTTTCAGCTCCAGGATATCTGTTCTTTTGTGTTCTTTTATGATTTCTATTTATTCATTAAACTTCTAACGTGGTTCATGCTTGTTTTCCTAATATTGTTTAGTTGCCTTTCTGTGTTTTCTTGTATATCATTGAGCTTATTTAAGACAATTATTTTGAATTCTTTTTCAGACAATTCATATGTCCCCATTTCTTTGGGGTCAGTTATTAGAGCTTTTTAGTTTCATTTGGTTGTGTCATGTTTTCCTGATACTTCATTCATTATCCATGTAGCTTTCTGTTGGTGTACATACATTTGAAAGAGCAAACACCTCTTCCAGTCTTTACAGACTGATTTTGGCAGGTAAAGACCTTCTCTTATTAAGTCTCTGGGCTGACAGGATTGCTTCTGGGATCATAGTCTAGTAGGTTTTAAGCTGGGGCATGTAGCTGCTACTGGGTCTGTAGTGGAGTCCCTAGTTGGTGGGCCTATTACTACAGGCTCAAGTGGGTGTTGATTCTGTCTGGACCTGGGTGGGCTGGACAGCTCCAGGACTTTTCTCAGTAGGGCTGGTGATGGGATAGAGGTCTGTTTTAAGGTCCATGGATGGAGGCCTATGATCAGTTTTGTGGGTGAGTGTGGCTTTCTCCAGGTCCCTGGAAGGGCTCCACTGGGTCACTGAGTGGGTCACTGAATAGGTGGTACTGGCCCTCAATTACAGCTTAGCAGGAGTGTATTTGGGTATCAGGGCTGCTTCCAGGTCCACAGCTGGGTCTAATGTTGGTGGATTAGCCACCTGAGGCATGAGTGGGTGTGCCTCCTTCTTGTTCCTTTGGTAAATGATTCTAGTAGAGGACGAAAGCCAAAGAGGGTTATAGATGAGTCCACAGGGGAATGGGGCCATTTCTGGCTCTAGAGATGGGACCACAGTTGGTGATCTTGCCACCTAAGCATGTACCTGTCCTCTAAAACAGTCTTCCTAGGAATTGGGCTCTACTGGGATTTCACTCTCTCCTAATTGAATCCCAACATTACCACAAAGCCATTTTTGTCATAGATGGCTGAGAAATTATTATTACTGTGGGAAGATACGAGCAGGGAACCTCCTTGTCCACCATCTTGCTGATGCTTATCTGCTTTAAGGGTCTGAGAGATTACATCAGGCCCACCTGGATAATCTTCTTATTTTAAGGTCAGCTTATTAGTAACCTAATTTCATCTGCAAAGTCCTTTTGCTACATATAAACATATTTACAGGTATAATATCAGAAGGCAGAGGTCATAAGGGTCCAAATCCTGGCTAACATATTCATTCACAACATTTTTATTGTGCTGGTAGCCCCAATAGATGTAGTGGTAGAATCAAATAATAAGTAAAAGCTCTAATTCTTAAACTCATAAAAGACTCACAACCTTATGAGAGGAAAAAAATTCATAATTATGCATTTGGTACTAAATTAAACTCTATACAAGGTATATAAAGTATACACTTAGCATGTAAATTAGGTCAAAGAAAATGGGAAGGGAATATTATAAATACTCATTAGTCAAGATCAAAAAATATATGTAGAAATTTAGTGATTGAAAAGTTCCAAATAGGTTTATCTGAGGGTGGTATCAGATTAATCAAAGTTTTCAAAGCCCTGGAAGAGTAAGTTAGATATATTGAGTATAGCAGAACTAGGAATTCTCTGAAGAGCTTAAGAAGGAAAATAAATTCTTATCAAAAAGTCTCGATGAGGAAATGGCTTAAGAAATAATCTAGTACATCCATATCAGTCGAACTTGATTTCTTTCAAGTAATTGATATAAAAGTGAGGATTAAGAACATCCAAACTCTTTTCTGTTATTTTTCCACATCAAAATATTATGAAAAGAATATTTTAAGAAATTTAAAAGCTCCCGGAAAAAGAATGATCAGTTAAATAATAATTTCAGAAATCTATGTTACAGCAAAATTCAGAGTTATGTAAAATTCTATAAATGTTACAGATCTTTAAACTAACAACATACTATTAGCTTCATGTAACTACAGCCATCACAGTTTGGCATCAAGTGACTTCATATGACAAACATTAAGTCTATTTAGTCTATTATTACTAAGATCACTAAAACTTTATCTTCTGAATGTATACTACTTTCCAAACAAATTAAGTACTTTTCATTTTATTTAGTGATTAAACATTATCTTAAGTCATGTTTATTAGATATATGCCTGTAAAAGATTTAGAAAGAAGCTGTATTACAATAGATCAGGAAAATTAATAAATTGATATTTTATTGAATCACAACCAAGGGGAAGAAACAGGATAAATAACATGAAGGCAACAACAAAACTATACATTTTTTGTTGCCTTTCTTCCCTCTAATTCTTCTCTTCATTTCATGTATCATAGTAAAATGTTTTGCCATAATAAAATAGGGCAGAGAATATTTAAGTTTTCTAAAGAAACTCTAGCTATTATCATTGGTGTGGTTGAGCATTAGGTACCTGAGAAATTCCTTTTGTAAAAATAGGTTCTTCAGCTTTCAAAAGACTCAAGCAACCAAAACATAAAAGCACACATGCCCAGTATATATTTCATGAAATTCATTCAAGTGTTTCAAGGCAGAAATATAAAAGAAGGCTTTTAAAAATTTTTCATGGTAGATCAATGATGGGAGTCACTTTCATTCTGTATTCCCGTGTCTGCTCATATTTTCCTCCAAGTTATTACATGCATGGTAAAAATTATAGAAAGACAGTATTTTGTGTTTTAAATGGGGAAAAATTTTAGGTTTGAATATAATTTAAACTTAAAATGTCTTCTTCCTCCATAATTTAATCCAATTATTTAGTGGAAATAACAATGAGATTTCCTACAAAACTTTATGTAACTTTTTGGAAAAAGAAATAAATTTATAAATTCCAAGGTTCAAACAAAACAAAATAATGACTACTGAGTAAAAATAGTCATTTTCTGTATTTTCTCTTTTCCCCAGTCATATTAATATATTGAATCTGATAAGACTATGGAAATTCTTCAAAGAAAATAATTTTACTGTTAACGTGTTCATTTTGCAGGTATGTAGAGCATACATAATAAAGAAATTTCATTTACATTTACATGAGTATTAAGAAACATAAACTAATTTTTTTCTTTTTACTTTGAAAGTAATATTTACTGATCACAGCATACTTCAGGTTGTTATAAAAATTTTAATGCATAAACAGTACTACATGCAAAGAATAAAATGCTGTATTTATAACTGGAATAAACGTTTTTGAAATGACTTTTGAATGTCTTTCTAAAAGGAACATATGGAGACAGGAAGGAAACTTTATTGGCTTAAAAAGAAAATTTGGAAAACTACAGAAATATCTCAATCTGAAAAAAGAATATAAAAATAGGTGTCACTGAAAATGTCAGTGTAAGTTAAATCTCATTAATGACCTACAATGAATAGAGGTAAATAGAACAGCAAAAATTATGTAAATCAAGGTTAAAAGGTAGTAAGATGAATAAATTGGACAATATGAGGGCATGTTAAATGGTAATTAAAATTCATATAAATGTCTGCATCATAAATGAACCACTTAATTGTTCCTAATGAAGAGTTTATTAGAAAGACTGTTTAATCATTACTGAGGTTGGACAAAGGTTTACTCAGATTCACTGTTGCAGATAACTTTTTTTTTCTTTTTGTCTTTCCCAGTGTATTTGAGTGTTTTTATGCAAATTCACAGAAAGGCCAAATGAATAACATTTGTCTAAGTTTCAGATGACTGCTTTGTCAGAATGGACTATGATGTGCATGGATGAAATTGTACTCCCCCACAGTAAATAAGGTGCCAAGAAAATACACAGAGGCTGTGAGCTGTGAACATCCATCTCTGATCTGAGGGCACCCATTATTACTACTTTTCTAGATAAAATACAGGAGTAGACTATGGTTGGTTTATTACTCTGAAAGTCATCATGTCTGATCTTAAGGCAGTAAATTGAAAAACATCAGGTAGATTATATAACTGCTACCCTAATGACTGTATCATCCTGCTATTGTGATAAATAACATTTTCTTTTGTTTCCATCTGAACGTTATCTAAGCTGGTGCTCATAAATACAAGGCCTGTGGAAACTATAAAGGATCTAGAGACAGGCCATGAAAATTATTAAATGCCCCAGGAGCAAAACTGACAACAATGAAAGAAAATATTTAGATGGCTATGAATATCTTATATTTTAGATTGCAGGCAAATAAAATTTAAGAAGAAATTTAAAACTTTAAAACAAAAGCTTTGAAATGGTAAGTCCAAGGATTCAGTACTGAAAAAAGAAAACGGTAAAAAATATTTTAATGGTTGAATGCAATTATTTGCCTATAGGCCCATGAATCATCACAAAAAGGCAAAAAGCTGGCTGATATAGCCAAGCGGTTTGGTATTGGTTACACAGTTTAATCTCTCCTCACGAGATGCAGTATTTTCATATAATTGACAGTAATGGAATTATGTTAAATTGCACTGTTACATGAAAAGTGTTTTTTTATTATGTTTTGCTATTGCCATAAACAGAAACATATTTGCAAATCTATCTCTATAAAAAGTAAAGGTTTCCAAAAGTTGTCAGAAGAATGAGAAAGAAAAAAGAAATGATTTACTTTTGGGTTGTTTTCCACTTCAAGTTTGATGTTCTGTTGTCAATGTCATCATCTGATCTTAAACAACATCAACGTCTCTCCGTCTCTCTTTGCCTTAATGCAGCTGAGGCTGTGGTGCTTTACCCATTCACTTCTGTGATGAGGATTCTTACTGCACTTTTGGCCTGCAGGCTTCTCACCTGGAACTTCTTCAGCCCCCAGGCTAGACAAACTGGAAGTGCTGGATTATCAACAGCTTTCACTCAAACAGCAACAGACCAGTGACAAACAGGGATATCAGTGGGTAAATCCCCCAACTGCAAGGCCCCACAGATAGCACCACTCTGAAGCTTGCTCCATACACTATCACCCAGCGTTCCTTGTGGGACTGAACTCCAATTATCTACAGTGGTAAGAGGCTTGATAACTCATTCTTCACAACTTTCTTTCCTTCCCTCTTTTACTTCTCCACTCTCCTACTGGCGTTTCCTGAGATCACCTCCCAAATAAACTACTTGAACTGGAATCCATCTCAGAGTCAACTTCAGGGAAACACAAACCAGGACACATAGTTTCTTCATCTGTAAGATGGAGATGATACTATTGATTTTGGGAAGATATTCTGAGCAATAAATTAGGCAAGATTATTGAAAAGATCTACTGCATGGAACTTAAGGAACCTATTTTTTCCCCTTATTCTCAGATGCTGACCTACTTGCAAGTAGTAATTGGTGAGGGGGCTAAATTAGATGGTACATAGGTAAGGATATCCAGAAAATTAAAAATTGCTTATCTCCACATGCAGAAGAATTCCTATTGTAACAGACAGGTGGACTCAGTCCAGACTTTTAAATATAGAGTCAAAACAAAAATAACATGTGTGCTAACACACTTTGCAGCAAACAAGAAACATTGATTCTGTTGAAAATGTTCTTTCCAGTGCCTTATCCAAGAGAGAACATTTTTTAAAGTGAAACTATACAAAGATACTTATAATGCCAGAATCATTCAATAATATTTATTTTAGTATTTATGCCTCATTATTAAAATATAAGCATTTTACTGATAGGAAGGGGCTTTTTTTCTTTTATTTTTTTCCTCTTTTTTTCAGTTAAATCTGGAAAATGAAAACAATATGCATTTGATTGGGTGGACAGATGGGTAGATGGATGGAAGAAAATCTTTAAATGTTTATACTTGGTATTATTTTTAAAAGGAGAGACACCATCAATAAATCTAACACATTAGGAGAAAATATATTTTCTCACTGAAGCCCAAATGGACTCAGCTGAAAATATGGCAAATGTTTACTCATAAACTTTGGAGTACACGTTGAAGAAAGGCATGAATGGCATATTCAAATAGCTTCATGTTTTATGAGAGAAAATTTTCTTATTAATGTAAATAAATTTTCCAGATTTGAATGCCAACTATTTGAAGTTGGTTTAATACGGAAGAGTGGTTTCTTCAGAAATACTGAAGCTACTGACTTTTTCCCTCCACATTGCCATTTTATTAGAATTGTCTATTCAATCTGATGAGATCAGCCATTCATTCTTCTGTTGTCTGCCTCTCTATGTGCATAGCACAACGTGAGATAAAACGTGACAGTGAGTCCTTGAACTCTTAGGGACTTATTTGTCAAGAGTTCATTTCAACTCTGGGTACAACATGCCTGTAAACACATATCGCTCTCCATAGATTTCATGTTAACAAGACAAGGTTTTTTGCAGATTACTTTTGTGTATATCCTCCTTCTGCAGACTTGCTTGCATGTCTTAATTTTTAAAACCCGTGAGAACTTTAATGATTTGGATATTGAGTTATCTAAAGCAATTCGTATACTTATACTTATTTTATTCCTTCTGGTTATTTATTTTTCCTGTATGTCGCTTAGACAAGGCCAAGCATGAAATTGGAGCTGCAAAGCAAGAACAAATTTATTGATATGAAACTACTCTGAAAACTCAATAGGTGTGCAGCAAAGCAAGAAGGGTAAAGGGGCTG
This sequence comes from Cynocephalus volans, assembly GCF_027409185.1. Lineage (NCBI taxonomy): Eukaryota > Metazoa > Chordata > Mammalia > Dermoptera > Cynocephalidae > Cynocephalus > Cynocephalus volans. The sequence goes on along the minus strand of NC_084468.1, from coordinate 79,051,764 downwards.
AATAATTCATTGAACCTTTAAGCATCGATAAATAACACTTACAGTGAGGAATGTCTGTTTTGCAACATTAGGTATGAAATGTGAGTATAAAATAAAAAAGACATTGTCAAAGTGCCACATTGTGAGAGTATCTGAATAAAAACGAAGGTTGTTTTTTCATTAAAAATTTTGTAGATAACAACATTATGAATAAAAAATTCAGGGACTGGGAGATGTATATTATTCTGTGTAGTGCCTCAAATTTTATCCACATAGATCAAATAAGTCAAAACATGGATAACAACTTAACAAAAGCAGAGTATTTTATTTACACATAATGATACACAATGATGAAGATCATTTGTTTATGTACCAGGAAAAAAATTATGAATATACTGTGAACTATATTTAAAACAATACAAATGACACATCCTTATTATAGCATACTATAACTAGTACTACTAGTACTATCAACTCTATTATTACTAGAGTTTACTAAAGTACATTTGTGGAATAAACTCTTAGCAACTTTAAAAAGCAGACAAAATATTGACACAATCTGCAATATGTCTAAATAATATTTATAGTAATAAACTGCATTAGGTGTTCAATAACTATTAGTTATTTTATTTAATTATTTATAGTAAAAAAATGTGATGTCTTTGAAAGTCAAATTAAAACAAAGAAATGGAATCCACTTGAATAGGCATGTATATTAAAGCCATCAGAACCATGCCCATTGCTCCGTGAGTGGATCAATCCTTTTTTCACGAGGGCACATTCCTTACATAAAACAGACATGAACTAATGGAACAGAATAGGGGAACCCAAAAATCAACCCATATACTTACAGCCAACTGATTTTTGACAAAGGCACTAAGAACATAGGGGAAAAGACTGCCACTTCCATAAATGGTGCTGGGAAAACTGGACATCCATATAAAAGAATAAAGCTAGACCCATATGTCTCTCCATATACCAAAATCAACTCAAAATGGATTAAAGACTTAAAAATAGATATGGAAACTATAAAACTCCTAAAAGAAAGCATACTGCAAACACTTCAGGAAGTAGGACTGGGCAAAGACTTTATGAATAAGACACCAAAAGCATAGGCAATGAAAGGAAAAATAAACAAATAGGATTATGTCAAACTAAAAAGCTTCTGCCCAGCAAAAGAAACAACTAACAGAGTGAAAAGACAACTCACTGAGTAGGAGAAAATATTTGCAAACTATGAATCTGACAAGGGATTAATATCCAGAATATATAAGGAACTCAAACAACTTAACAGTAAAACACCAAATAATCCAATTAAAAAATCAGCAAAGGAGATAAATAGGCATTTTTCAAAGGAGGATATACAAATGACCAACAGACACATGAAAAACTGCTTACTTAGTCTCACTCAGCATCAGGGAAATGGAAATCAAAACCACTTTGAGATACTATCTCACTCCAGTTACGATGGCTAATATCCAAAAGACTGAGAATGATAAATGCTGGTGAGGATGTGGGCAAAAGGAACCCCCCTACACTATTGGTGCGACTGCAAAATGGTGCAGCTTTTATGGAACATGGTATGGAGGTTCCTCAAACAATTGCAGATAGATCTACTATATGACCCAGCTATCCCACTGCTGGGAATATACCCAGAGGAATGGAAATCATCATGTCAAAGGGATACCTGTTCTCCAATGTTTATTGCAGCACTATTTACAATAGCCAAGAGTAGAACCACCCTAAATGTCCATCATTGGACGACTGGATAAGGAAAATGTGGTATATCTAGACACTGGAATACTCCTGTGCCATAAAAAGAATGAAATACTGCCACCCACAGCAACATGGATGAACTTAGAGAAAATTGTGTCAAGTGAAATAAGCCAGGCACAGAAAGAGAAATAAAACATGTCCTCACTAAGTTTTTATTTAAGTGGGAGCTAAAATAATAATAATAATAACAACAACAACAACAACAATAATAATAATAATAAAAGAAAAAGAAAAAAGAAAGAAACATGCAATGATCACAATAATCCATTGAACTTTCAAAAGAAGAGAACAGAACTGAGGTTACCAGATGTGGGAAAGGGGAAGGGGGATGGGGGAAAGGGAGGAATTGGTAAAGTTACACAAAAATTGATTACATTGTATAATGTCAAATATACTAATTATCCTGATTTGTACATCCCATATTGTACACAGGTATTGATATTCAATGCTGTACCCCACATGTATGTACAATCAACTATGTTCTAATAAAAAGAAAACAAAAAAACCCCGATTTTAATCACAATTTTACAGATGAGGAAACTGAGGACTAAAATGTTTAAATAAGTAATTTACTCAGTGTTACCCAGGTAGTCAGTGAAAAACAGATTCAGGTAGTCCAATTCTGAGACTTTCAGCACATAGGATAAAGTTTCTACTTCTCTGCAAACATACAAGGCACTGCATTTTCTAGGCTCTCTATATATGCCCATTCTGATCTCCCACATATACTTCTGGAAACACCATGCCCCAGCCACACCAAACTATTGATAGCTCTTAGGTCATATCATGATTTTTAAATGTTCCACACCATCATGTTTGCTTTCACTTTGCCACTACCACCTTCTTTTCTATCTGGAAAATTTCTAATTTTATTAAAAAATTAATTTACATTAAAAATTTATTTCTAATTTAATTTCCGTTAAAAGTCAACCCAAGTTCAATTCCTCAATGAAGCCTTCCACTAGTACTCAGGCAGAATGGCACTACTTCATCCAAAGAATATTTTCTCAGTACCTAGAAATTCAGTAAATAACCAGGCTCAAGTCCTCAAAGAACTTATAGTTTGACAAAAAATAACTAGATAACTAGATAAAAAGTAGATAAGTAATGAACTGATGCTGTATAGACTTGTAATGGAAGAAAAAGTAGAAAATTTATGGAAACATATAGAATGAGTGGGTTGCCCAGGTGTAGAGAATAATAGAGGGTCTCAGAAAGATTGGCATCTATGCCAGGCATGTGAATACAAGATGAATTGTCCAGGGTAAAGGATCTTTTAGGCATATCTTCTTATGTATTCCATCTATTGTGAAATTTACCCCTATATGTAATTATCTTTTTGCATATTTGTCCCAACCACACCCATACTCCCCAAAATAAGCTACCCAAGACCATTGTATTAGTCAACTTCGGTTGCTTGTAATGGAATACCTGAAACTGGGTTAAAATTAAAAGAAATGAATAAATAAAGAAATAAATGAAATTTATTTCTTATAGTTTCAGAGGCTGGGAACTGCAAAGTCCAGACAACCCATCTGGTAAGGGCCTTGTTGGTGGGTGGTGACTATTCACAGCAACATGGGGTGTCACATGGTGAATGGCTTGATCAAGCAAGAGCTAAGCTTCTCACTTGCTTTCCTTTTAAAGCCATCAGAACCATGCCCATTGCTCCGTGAGTGGATCAATCCTTTTTTCACGAGGGCACATTCCTTACAATCTTATCACCTCTTCAAGCCCAGCTTTCAATCACCATAATAGGATTCCCTACCCTCTTAACACCATTATAGTGGGGATTAAATTTAAAATACATGAACTTTCGAGGGACACATTAACCCATAGCAACCATTTCTTGTTTCATCATGTAACTAGCACAGAACTGATACACAGTAGTACTCAGTTTAGGTTTGTTAAATGCAGAAATAAATTAATTAATAAGGGCCTAAGAATAAATCACTGACAAATGGAATGTAAAGAGGGCAGTTTAAGGAAACATTTAGCAATTTGAAATGATAGGGCTTGTTGATAGATTTTAACACAGAAGATAAGAAACATGGAAGCAAATATAAAGGATGCTCCTCTCTAGCTTGGTTGCCTGGCTAGGTGGAAATGCAATTATGAAGGGGAACCACATTTGGGGTTTAGAGTTTAAGGAATGTGTGAGCTTTTCACATGAAATAACAGTGGTCCTTTGCAATTGCTATGTGTGTTGGGAAAGATGACTCATCTGGCTGTAACGTGTGTCTACAACTGCTCACTTATCACAGTTCTTGATTTATAATTAGCTTTAAAATTTTTATTTTATAAACTATTGAATTTAGTGGTTAGATGTCAAAGGAAAACTTTAACATTTTTATTTCCCTTTGAGCACTTGAAAAAGCCTATTTTCTCAAGCAAATATCAGAATCAGTAAATGATAGCTTGAAATTTTCATGCAAGTGTGTGTCCTCAGGGCATATAACATACGGCTGGATAGGTTCAATTATGACAACACAATATAACTACCTCAAACATCATTGTTTAGAGATAGATCATAAATTGTCAAGCCAAATGCTCTCCTAATTTGACCAGCTTACTGAGATTGTAGGTACATCCTAGTACAAGTTGCCAAAAAAAGAAAGGTCAACTAAACATACATTTGCATTTAAAATGCTGCTATCACAGCAGATCTCATAAATACATAAATAATAGCTTACCAAGTCCCAGGGTCTAAACTTTAACATTTTAGACACTGCTATTAGGCTTAAAGTTTCCTATCAAGATAATTTCAGAACTTAACCCATGGCCAAAATACATTTATTACAGTTTTTCAGAATAACATTTTAGAGTATATTTAAGAACCACATTTGCTCACATAATGGTTACCTTCATATAATGTTCACAAACTTATTTTGGACTAACAGAAAACAGGTCCATAACACCTGCATAATGTTCACACAGCACAGTTAGTAGCCTTAGGCAGTGCGTTAAAAAGCAGTGGGTTTTGTAGATAACTCACATTCATTTCAAGTGGCAGGTCTCAGTCTCCACAGCTGAATTACTCTAAAAGCAAACACATGGACATGGGGAGCATAAAGAAACAGGGGCAGGCATAATGGTAGGATGAGAAGCCAAGCAGACAAATTTACTCTTTATCCCGAGCAAAAGTAACTAGCTACTACAATAGCTCTTTATGACGTTTAGAAAAGCTTAGGATCTGTGAAGTTGGAGTAAGATGTTGGGTTTTACAAAAGTAGAAACTGGAGACAGACTCGAGCTCCATGAAACCAAGTTACTTACTTTTGGAGATAAGTAACCATTCAAGCAGCAAATTTTTCTCTCCCTCATTTACTCATTACTTATTTGGCATTCCTTAAAACGTCCACATCTCCTTATGAACTTCAAATGAAAAAGATTCCTGTGATACACAAAACAGTCTATTTTCACTTTTTCTTCTGGAAACCTAGATACATTTTCTAATCTCAGAGATACAGGACAAATTAGATGGCCCACCTTGTACATAATTGTAAATTTACATAATTACAAAGAAATTTTTACATAATTTTACATAATTGTAAATTAGACAGTCCACCTTGTACATAATTGTACAAGGTTGTACATAATTCATCCTGTGCACTCTCCAAATCCTTCAGTTGTCCCTGCTATGATCAGGACTCCTCAGACTCACTTCGGTTCATAAATCCATCTTATTTTCAAGATAAGTTTCTGCTAAGACAGCAACTCTGTATGTTCCATGGGCCTCATTTGGAGAGCAGTTAAACCTACACTCTTTCTTTATGAGTAAATAACATGTTCGCCAAGTTAGTCCTCTCATAATGGCTGCACTCTTTTAATACAATCACCACCCTATTTGGGGATGGGTGAAGATGTAATACAAAATGAGGCCACCAGAACAATGTTTTATGTTGTGTCCATATAGGTTGTTGGGAAAAATGTCATTGGTATAACTGACCAATACTGTTAGACGCTCAGTCTTACAGAGAGAGCCTGAGAGCAAGCAGTTCTCCTGAACTTTGCTGATTAGACAAGTGCACAAAGAAAACCAGGTTGAATAATTTGACCAATAAGCATGGCCCACATTATTCTGAAAGTTTTCTCTTAGAAAATGATAAAACACTGGCTTAATCACAGATCAAGAAAATCAACGAAGAGATATTAGGGCCACACTTGCACTTATTTTTTTTATAATGCGTAATTTTTAATAGCTCTATTAAAGACATTTTCTTTATCTCTTAATATGTACAACTTGCTTCATGTATCACAGAGGATGTGATGAATATAGGTCACTCATTGGAGTCTAATTTGCAAGGGAAAAAAGCAGTGGGAAAACAAACTATCATTTTTTTATATTATAGATTTAAAGTAGCATAGCAATATGTTTAGAAGCTTTTTAGTTATGATGTTAGACATGTCTTTACTGATTAAATACTTCAGCTATTCTTTTGTGCTTCATTAATATTAGCAGTTATTTCTTGTTTTCTGTCATGCAGTACAGATTTTAAACAAACATCTAATCCTATTAAATTTGCAGACTTTTAAATAAAAAATATAATTTTCTATAAAAATGATCTAATTAATTATTCTAATGTTTGGTACCGATTAGCACCATTCTTTTGCCACCTACTCCTAATTCCAAAATGGCTTTTACACATTCAATATTTAACTACTTAACTAATTTACAGTTGACTGTCTATGATATTGGCTCCAATAGAAAAATGCATAGCCTCCTTAAATCTTTCTTTAAAAATTGCCAAATTGATCTATTTACTTTTAACAAATTATCTGAAATAGATTATTGTTATCGGCCATACTGAGGAATTTATTCTAATGATGGTATTGAGATATTTAAAAATAATTACCTCTCAATACATTCTGCCCTCATTTACTTTGCTAACAGTACCTAGAATATTTAATAATTTACTACACTTTCAATTTTAGTGTTTTGTTTTTTTCTCTGAAAGCCCTTATATCATTGTATTGTCTGACTGGCCTCTCAAAATCTAACTAGGATATTAAATGTTCCTGAATTACCAGAAATAACTAGGCCAGATGGCCTCTGAGATTAGGATAAATCTAGGAGACTGCACAAACTTATAATGGAAGTACACTTCTTCTGAGGCATTCACCATGAAGTATCACGGATCATAAGGACTCCATTCAATTTGCCTTCAAAATCTTTTTGATCCAAAGCATCTTGCAAATGTATACAAAGAAAAACCAAAGGTAAAAAAAGAAACAATGACATGCAATGTCAAGTTTCTAGTCAGTCTGTAAACCCTCATTTAGTTGACTCTCTTAGTACCAGCTGTAACCCAATTAAATTCAACAGTGCACAGGTGTTCACAGGAATGACTAACACAAAAGCGTACTTCCCTTTAGGGCTCTTAAAAAATTGAGTTCTTTAATTTCCATACACCTTCAAAACCAAAACCAAACAATAAAATATTGTGGGGAAAAAAAAAAAAGAAATTAGATACAGCAGGGGTAAAACACAATCAGCATGAGCTATAACCCAATTAAGCTGAATAGCACTCAGGTGTTCACAAGAGCACACTCACTTAAAATTTTACCAACACAAATCAACTTTCTCTAGTACATCTTAAGATTGATGATGAATATCCATTTATATTTAGTGATTTTTTTCTGGAGATGAAAGTTTTCTGAATTCAGATTCTTAAAAGTGGATTTCATTGCAAAATATTGTAGTGAAAACAAATATAGATTTTTATCTAAATATCCTGACATGGGCACTTATTTTAAAATATCTGTTTTAGATCAGCAGAGGCACTCTATATAGGTTTTAATTTTTTAAATTCTTCAAAGTTTATTCATGGTACAGAAAATACTCCTCTTTTTCAGGAAAAGAATCCAACCATGTGGAGTATTTTCTTTCTTTTTTATCAGCTATTTTAAAATTGAGACTTAAGACATTAGAAAGACATAATAGAATAGATATGTCTCTATCATGTATTATTGACTGTATATTTATAATAACAATAATATCAGTATCCAAACATATTAATTTCTTTTAATGTGAATATGCAAAGCCATCAATCCTACCCATGATTTTGCTCATTTTATTAGAAAACTTGTACATTCTCTATTACTACATTTGTTCACAAAGTGTGATCTCAAACTAGCAGCATCAGCTACACCAGAGAGCTTGTTAGAAATGAATAACCTCAGCCCTATCTCAAACTTGCTTTATCAAAAACTCTAGGGGTGGGGCCCAGCAATCTCCTTACCACTTTAAACAAGCCCTGCAGATGATTCTGATGCATTCAAGTTAGAACCACTCATGTATTTTATTATTGTCTCAATATACCACAAAAGTTTGGCAAACCCCCACTTAACCATCGTGACCTTTGGGATAAATCAGACATATTAGATTTTTACCATTTTTTCACGTTCACACACATCACTAAATATAAATGCTCATTTTTTAATTTCCAAATTTTAATTACTAGTGCCAAAACTTGCTTCATACATAATAACTGTGCAATGATGCAATTTGGCTAATATGACTCTAAATGAAAAACCTATCTCTCACCATTTTTCTATTCTTTATTTATCTCCATGTTTCCTGTATGTTTCCTTAAATATATAAGGAATTGCCTTATAATACCCTGAAAGGTAGAGAGGTCCTAATAGTTCCATCTTGTAGACAAGAAAGCCGAGATTAAATCCTCAAGAAAACTTTGCTAACAGAAAATAAGTAAAGAAAGGAGAATGCAACACAGAGTTCAACATTTACTTTAGCTTACTATTCTCACATTTAGTTTCTCTATATATTACAAATCTTTAAACTGATAGTTATTGTCAGTACTTACAAATTATTACAGTTATTGCACTCCTTTACCAAGACCTGAGTGGAATGTAACACAGATAGGAAGGAAATGGTTCTGTAGGTGAGTGGCTGCTGTTGGTACTGAAATAACGCGTGTCTGAAACTAGGTAAGGAAGTAAGAGTGAGGGGGCCGTGTATGCAAAGACCTAAACAGAATTATACATGCTACAAAAGGCATACATATGTAAAGGAAAAATTAATTCTAATTCTTTTGCAGACAGGCAATTATAACTTATTTCAGACTTCATCTTGTCACTCATTCATGAGACAAATATCTAGAGTTTCTTCTACATATCATTTTGTCAAATAATATAAGCAATTTAGATAGAAAATATACAAATGAAAAAAATGTTAAATTTTGCCCATTCATTAATTTTAAAATGCTGTATAAACATATTTAAAATAATTGTATTTATAATGTAATATAAACAAAAAGCATGCAATTAAACAAGTCTCATACCCATTTATCAGCTGGAAAGATATGGTTGATGAAATACATCTTTAGGAAATATTTTTAGTTTTTTATGATAAACTATTGATAAATGTGTTTTTATATCCAAGAACACCTACTGATTCTAGAAATCAGTGCCTGAAAACAAGTTCAACAGTGCTAACCATTCTCCCTCACTAATCATTCTTTTTTGTTTACACCTTTCTATATTAATTTCTCTCTTTCTAGAAAGTGGGAATGGCCCATCAAAATATAAATTATTAACAAATATTTTAATTTAAGAACTAGACTTTTGTAGATTCATCACATCTTGATAGCATAAAATCATGTTGGTAAATCTTAATTGGATGACTAGATGGTAGGTATAGATGTACCCTTGAAAGGAAAATAAAAAGAACACGATAAGCACTGAATGGATCCACGGAAATGATTTTCATCAAAGTGTGTATATTTTTTTCATGTCATGTATTACATTCACTAATATAAATGAAACGATATGTATGTGTATATACAATCACTTAACATATGTCATCACTAGTATGCCAAAAGAGAATCGATCCACTTAACTGATGCTGGGGACATAAGGATGAACCAAACAAGCACTGATCCTGACTTCACTGAACTTAGAGTATGGTGACCATCAATAATATACCAAGACAGTCATGTAGCAGATCATTCAAAACCAACATGTATACCAATACACTATAAAAAAAAAGTATATAGAAAATGTATGTCAATTATTTCTGCTTTGAACAAAGCAGAGTGAATTAACTAATGAACCTAAATGAAATAAACTGTGAGATACGCTTTGACGGCCAGAGGTAATAATTATAACACGGGTGAAAATTTGTTTAACTACTCCCTTACGAGTTAGTGTTCTCAGAAACTTTAAATAAGTCTAAGTTGATTGGTAACTTAGGAAAGGAAGTTTATATTAGCAGAATTTTGTAAATAGAATTTAGGAAATACATGGGTTGCTACCAAAATATCTATGCAATTTTAATTGATAAAATCATAATTTGAGCAGAAATCATAATCTTTATTAATATTTTATTTTCTAATTGTTTAAATCAGTAGCATAATATCAACTTTATTTGCTGAAATGAAACTACTAGGCATTTTTCATGTTTATTTAGTGGACAAATAAATTTTACATAAATCATTTTTAATAATGTAATTTTAAGTTAATATTATGTCATTGAAAATAAACATGCTGGTATATTGTTCAATGGCGTGCACACACACACACACACACACACACACACACACACACACACACAACCCCGAAAAAACCCAGAGAATTTAGCATCTAATTTTAGGCCCAATTTTAAATCACTGTTACCCTACAAATGTTACTCCTCCTCCATTCTCGGTGGACTTATACTGGCTTAGCCTTCCTGTGTTTCTTCTTTTTCAGATAAGCAAATATGTGCATACTTTGTTATTTCCTCTTTTTTTCCTGCTCAAAAACTGACATACTATACAGGTTTATTCTCTTTTGCATTTTTGTTTTTCTCACTTAACATTATCTCTTGGAAAATCACCCCACATCAGTTCATAGATAACTTCCTCATTCTTTTTGTAGACGTATAGTGCTCCATTGTATATATTCATTACAGTTTATTCAACTAAGTTTAGATATTTTAGTCATTTCCAATATTTTGCAACTACAAATAATGCTTCAATGAGTAATCTTGTAAACGAGGGGTCTTCCAAAAGTTCATGGTAAGATTCATATTATCCTTTAATTACATTATCCACAAAATTTTTGATGTGCCCTCATATATAGTTGTCCCTCAATATCCGTGAGGGATTTGTTCAGAACCTCCTGAGGATACCAAAATCCAAGGTTGCTCAACTATCTTCTATAAAATGATGTAGTATTTGCATCAACCTATGCATATCCTCCCAAATACTTTACATCATCTCTAGATGGTTTACACTACAATGTAAATTCTATGTAAATAGTTGTTATGCTGTATTGTTTAATGAATAATGACAAGAAAAAAAGTCTGTACATGTATAATACAGATGCAGTATTTTCCCCTTAATATTTCTGAACTGTGGTCGACTGAATCCACAGATGCAGAATCCGTGGATGTGAAGAGCCGACTGTATGTATTTTCATACTATTAAACCTGTATATTCAGTGTAAATTCCTGAAAGTGGGATTTCTGGGTTGAAAGATAAATACACATATGTTTTTTTCAGATATGGCCAAATTCCCTTCTATAGGGTTTTACCACTTTTCATTCCCACCTGCAATGGATGAGAGTAACCGTTTCCCATAGCATTGCCCACGGAGTGTATTTTCAAATTTTTGAAACTCTATCCGCATTTCAGTGTAGTTTTCGTTTCTCTTATTATTAATGTTGAATCTCTTTTCACATATTTAAGGGCCATTTTGAAATCCTTTTGGGAGGTAATTTTCTATTTATATCTTCTATACATATTTTCTCCCAAATTTTGTCTTTGGACTTTGTTTAGGGTCCACTTTGTCATGCGATTTTTTATGTCTATCTAGCAAATTTAACAATCATTAATTCGCATCTGAATATTGAGTCAATTCAGAAAGCATTTCCCTATGCCCAGATTATCCAGGAATATACCCTTATTTTCTTCTAGAACGTAAACGCTTCATTGTTCATATTTTATTCTCTGAACCACTTTTAGTTTATTCTTGTGCGTGGTGTGAGGAATATATGTAACTTTATCTTATTATAAATCGCAAACTGTTATCCTAACAACATTTATTTAAAATTTTTGTTTGATTATTTAAAATCATTTCATAAATGCATTTGAAATATCTAACTTGATATTATGCTGCATTTAAATTTCATGAAATAAATGGTGGAAACACTCATATAATGATGCATTTCTTTAAAAATTCTAATCGTTTCTCCAGTTACTTTAACAGTTTTCCAAAATGTAAGCTTACTTATCTGCAATAAATTTATACCAACCATGGCTGCACTCAGCCAAACTACAAAGATTTTATAGACTTAGGTGTTATGTTTTCTATCCTCTAGTAAAGATCTGCTTTAATACCATTTATTTACAGTGACTCACTGGAATCCTTTCTCACGAAAGAAAACTAAATTAACCAGCAATATTTAGTGCAAACATCTATTATACAGCAGTCGGAAACTTGAATGAAAAATTTACTCTAGCTGCAGCAACTAGAACAGAAATAGATTGCCCACTGGGAGCCAAAGCTGGTTCTTTAACAGAAACCACAGGTTTCCTATCCACCCGCCACCGTCTTCTTACAGCAGTGTTGGGATTTTAGAATTGAGTCTAATACTGAGATCTGTTACTGACACTTGTACTCTTTGTGATTTATAAAAGTGAAAATCACTCTGCTTGTTGCTTAATGGTTGTCTCTCAAGATGGCGAGAACTCCCTATAATGTAACAAAAAGAAATATTGAGGCTATATTCCTTTCTCTTTATGTATTTTAATCTTATCCCCCATCTTTTAATAGGAACAAACAAAGAACAACGGGGATTGGAAAACTATTTCTGTATGGAGCAACTTAGTAAATATTTTAGGTCTTGCAAGCCATAGGCTTTCTGTTGTAACTACTCAACTTTGCAGTTGTAGCCCAAAACTGGCTTTAGTTTATCCTAAAGGGTAAGATTGAAGGCTTTGCCCTCATCCTTTTAAAGTTTCACTATTATTTACACCATAGAATAGTTCCAGTGAAATTTAATTTATTGAGAATCATGAATTCAAACAATTTGCTCCAATGTTGAGTTATTTAAAAGAACTAATGTTTGTGTAGGTACAAGTAGACATCTCATATTTGGTATCACATTGTTTTAACTTACTAACTTTTACCTTAAGGTCTCCCTGTAAAAAAAAAACTTTAGATAAGATAATACTAAGAGAAATGATTAATGAAACTTGAAGCATGAACTATTGGGATACCTCAGATTAAGAACAAGTCTTTAAAAAGTTCCCCTTTATTACACAGTTACAGTTTTATTGGCCTTTGCACTCATACTTAATAATTGAATATCCTGTATCATCTGCAACTGAACTAAATAATGTTGGGGGCACTGGGAAGGAGGTGGCCTCTAATATTTTGTTTCCTATTTGCCACAAAAGAGCTATTTTTTTCCAATGTGAATTTACATAAAGTTCCAAATAGCAAACAATAAATGTCTTAAAGAAGAAGTCCAAAAGGCTTCAGTGTTTGTAACTGTAGGTCAGAAAAATAATCTAATACATTCCCTGCTTGTCTTTCTCAAGCTTTAATCTAGTGATTTTTACTAAGGATTCAAATTGTGATGGAGGCTGCTTCATTGTCGGGCCTTAAAAACTAACGCCACCTTAAGCGACATTACAAGTGGCACCATTATGGCCCACAAAGGCATATTAACGTGGCAGCCTAAGATGGCGCAGGGAGGAAGTAGGGTGGGAGTGTCTGCAGGAACCTTGCCTTAGCCCTTATTGGCCAAATACAAGCTTTCGCTCTTGTGAACACTGCGTGATTGCAGTAGCTAGGCATTGAGACAGGAGGCATGCTCTCCCAACCTTTAAGCTGATTGGAGGATGTAAAAAGCCTCCCTTACCCATTTGCCGTTAAAAGCAAGTGCTTGGGTGATAATAAACGGAAATGCTCGACAGAACCCCTGCCGTGTCTGAGTGTCCTTTAACTGGGCTGGTTGGGGCCGGTGGTTGTGCTCACCTCTCTTCATGGCTCTCTTCCCCCATCTCCTTCCAAAAGGGACTGGAGGGAAAGAGGAATCTGAACCATTCGCTCGCCCACCAAAAGGAACGAGGCTAGGGCTGTTCGGGTTGGCCGGCGCCGGACCCGACACTTCATTAATATACTAGAACTCCATTTAATAGGAAGATTTTCAAGAAACAGATTCAGCACTCCATGACTTCTTATTGACAAACAGCCTTACTATTGTACTTTATAGTCATGCTTGTGGTGCTTTGTGTCTAATTCAGAGTTTGTAGACTCAGATTTAGATACTGCTATTCATAGGTATCCAGAAGACTTAATCAATTACCTCCTTTATCTTTTTTTCATTATATTTTATGAACCTATTATAAGTGGCTAATTAAATGAATTTAAATATAGTTTTTGAGTGTTCTTAGCCATATTGAAAGTAACTCGTATAGGTTTTTATGTGATCATTTGGTTCTGCATATATTACAGTATATCTATTTAGAGAATTAAAATAATAAGCTAAAAACAAGGGAGTTTTTTAAGGAAAAAAGAGCAGCGTACTTGAGAAAGAGAAAAGGTGGTAATATGATAGCAGAAGAAAAGCAATATATTTACAATGGATTATTAGAAATGCTAAAAGAAGCTAAATCAAAATGTGTATGGATTTTGGAACTAACAGTGTTTGTCTATTATGACAGAAGGCTATTGGATATGAGTAAATGGAAGAAAGAGCCAAGTCAGGGTGCTCTGCTGATATACACTTGCATGAGATTATCCTAGCTATGGTTAAAGTTGTATATGCTGTGAGTTTTAGAAGATTAGAAGAATAAACCTTGAGTATGTGGTGGTTATCCTCTCTCCAAGTAGGAGTAGTATGATAAGAAAGTATGTTTAAGCTTGTTATGTAGAAACACCAAAGTCCTGGCATGTATAGAGACATGGTTACAGTTTTAATCAGTGGCTTTATTAATCAAAAGCCATATAAATATATAGATACATTTAGAAATATGTCAAAGATAAGTTTAAATGGATTTATCTAGCTTTACTAAACATTTTGGTTTATTATAGAAAACTTAGGAGATACAAATAAGCCTGTACCTCTGTTTAGGAGAAAAGTACAACTGGCCCTTATATTCTGGAATTCATAATATTTCTAATAAAGCTTGTCCTGACCTTCTTATGCCCCCTCTGTCTCTCTTCTCTTAAAAAACTCAGGATCAGAAGGATTAGCCTTGGACCCTAGGGTAGAGAATTTTATTGTGCTGGTCACAGGTAGAAGAAGTTTTTCTTTTTTAACCTGCAGAAGAAATTGTATCACATGAAATTGCTAGTGTGTTTTGATTTATGAGACTTCAAATTACTCAGAACCAGAGATCATAAAAAATGAAAATTTTAAACTTTGTTACATGAGAACACATTTAAAAGAAATACATTTGGGTTTTGGTGTGATTTGAGCCTTAGTTCTTACATCATTCAGTTACATTTTCTAGTTTGCTTAGACCATTAATCCAGTAAAGCATTTTTTTATTTCATGCTAATTCCTCTAATATTGGCAATTTATATACTATATGTCTATCAAATGTTATTTAATAAAATATTCATAACTACAAAATAATTTTTCCCAACTATCATTTATAAATCTAAACTTACTCTTTAGCAGAACTAACATGGATATTTAAAGTTTTACATCCCTGAATTAATTAGCCTTTTTTAACAGGCACTGATTGTATACATGGCCTACATAGTTATGGAATTAAAGATAGATAATCTAATATCAATTTTAAGAAACCACAATAACTATAGTATATTTTAGAAGTAATTTTTCAGTAATCCAAAATTTAAAAACTACTGATTAATTGAGAGATATGAGATAGTTCTGACCTGTATAATATATTGCCTAATTTGAAAGGATAATGTGTTGCCTAATTTGTCTAATTGATAGCCAGTCTCCCCTGTAGACATTAAATCATCAGCTATTAAAACATTTATAACAAACTACTTTGCAGAAAATATACAGATTAGAGAAGTTCAGAGAACTCAAGGACCTTAAACCCTGGAACTCTATCTAACTCTGTCTCCAGACAAAGATAAAAAGGAATTGCTCAGAAATTTCTAAACATTGCAAAAATGAGGAATTTATATTATTTGGCTTTGTGGCAGTAACAAACCATCCTCAAATCTCAATGGCTTAACAATAGCAAATGCTTTTCCCTTGTATAAAGTGCTGGAAATTGAAGTCGTCTGCAGCATTTCTGATTTACATGTTGTCCTGTGTCATCACCCAGGCTGAAGGAGCAGTTCCTCTTTGGGATATTCCATTGTAAAGGCAGAGGGAAGAGAGCGAAAGAACTGAAAGGACCAGCAATGCCTGTTAACTCTTTTGCTGAGATGTGACATGAATCATATCCACAAACATTCAATTGGCAAAATTGGGTTACACAGCCAAACCCAAAAATCAGAGACAGAGATAAAAACTTTGCCTATAGAACACACCAAGTCACCTGATGAGTGTGAGTCCTCTTAGAAGAAAAGGGAGGATTGCTGGGAGCAAGTAAAACCATCTGTCATGGAAGGATTCTGTGTTTTCCTACCATGGCAGGACTGAGAAATCATCTCCGAAAACATTGCTTCCTTTCCATTTCCAGAATTAGTTGATTCCATATTTGTATTACTTGGACAACCTAGCTCGATCCCAGCAGAGTAAACTCATTGTTAGTTCTGAAAAAATAGGAACCAATTTTATACTTTATGCAGGGAGATTTTGTGATCTTTATAGTCATTCTCTTTTTTCTCTCCATTGTAAGACTGATTAAAGTAAATAAAATCACTACCAAACTAAAATATTTTAATTATAAATGCTCGATTGGTAAAAGCATATGGCAATTATGAATCCAGGAAAAAATAGAGGAGGACATTAAGTTCCAGGAATAAATAAATAAAGCATGATGAAAACTTGATCATAAAACATATATCTTATGTGTTTTAAAAAGAAGAGAAATAACTAAATGATTGCTATTAAGCGGTAGAATAATGCCTAAATTCTAGAAGAAATATTAAACTAGTAAAGGCAAAAAGGAAAGGAAAAATACACTACACATTTAAGAAGTCTGTTGTTTTGAACATAATGGTCTTCCTGCTGTTATATTTGCTAAAGGGCATAGAGCTATTATTAAGTAGGAGTCAAAAATCACAGCGCAGACCAAATGGAGCATATTACCGTGAGTAAATATTTGAGAATATTGAATTTAATATTAGCTGCTGTTGAACAAGAACAAACCTCAGTGTAAGTTATGGATCTGGCCACTTGTTTGTCATAGAGTTTTAGATATCTCACCTGACAGCCCAGGGAGAAAATAGAAGGGAATGGTAACAACCACAAAAATACTTCATGCAAGTTAAGAAATTATTTCCTTAAGAATCACCCACCTATGGAAAAATATTATTCTTACTTTTTACTGAAACTCACACAAGGAAATGGTACATACTGCATTTATTCCCATATATTTATATAATAACAGAGGCTAAGAATAAATGTCATCCAAAGAAACTAAAAAAGTAAGACACGTTTGCTGTTCAAAACATTTCCTGAAAGTAAGGTAAACTTGCCAGATCTTCCTTTAGAATGTCTGCCATTTGTAGAGCTGCTCTTTATAATATAATCACAACTACTTAAGGAAAAGTTCCAGGTAATATCCTACAGGTGCATCTTACCTACTAGTCTGCTAGTCAGAAAATGAACAAGTTGTTTATATGAGTGCATGAATGTATCTACTGCCTACATTAGGTTAGCCTATTTATATTATGCTACAGTAATATTTCCCTAATGCCCCAATAACACATATGTGAAAAAAACATTGAAAGCCTCTCCCAAGCAACTGAAATACTAATAATATTCTTTAAAATCTATGTATTAGAAATAGAAATACAATGTTACCTAAACTATCTTCAAACACTAAACTGTGAATAAAATCTGACGGTGGATGGTGCACTATTTGATATCTGCCCTAAAGATATTATCTGCCATTTGTCTCCTATATTATCAATACCAAGTCAAATTTACAGTAGCTGGAAGGTTATTTTTGTGACATTGAGAGTTATACTAATGGTCTTCTCTATCTTTTTATAAACTTGTGATTCTTAGGAAAGATCAAAGAAGACTCATCAGAGGAAAAACTCAGAATTAATGGTGATAATTAAGAAAAATAAACCTTATAACTTGATGCCTTTAAACATAGCCCAGATTCACAAATGTATGATAAATATCTTCAAAATTTAAGAGAAATGCAATGAATAATAGAAAATAATTAATCCTTTGACAAACGACAGGTAACCACAGATTAATAACCTGAATTATAGATTTTCTGTACTAGAAGAAGAAAGACTTAATAAAATATTCAAAGATATTAACTCAGCAATCCTGTTAAAAATCTTTATAGACTAAAAATAAGAATGAACTCTTCATATAATATAATACAGTTAGGAGGATGTTAGAAGAAATTATTAAGGAACTTTTCTTTTTGGGTAACATGTAACATTTATGAAGAAGAAATTCCTCAGGATGCCAACCACAGAAACACTCACTTACCAATGCTAAAAATTGAGCAACGCTAAAAATTGGAAAGACTGAATCTAGTTATGATTCGGTCTAAATGATGATGTAATTAAATAGTACCACAACGATGCTTTACTTAAAGTATTTAAAAAATCTAGTGTGTTGTTTCCAATGAGAAAGTTTTGTAAATTTAATTTAAAATATTTGTAGAAGAGTTTTTGTACCTCAAATGAAAATAAGACTAAGTTTGAATTTTATTTTTAGTTATTTTATTTATTTTTATTTACTTATTTATTATTGGTTATGAATATTCATGGAGTACAAAGCTGATTGTTAACACTCATGCCAAAGATGTGATGGCCAGATCCATAGTGGCAGGGTGGCCATTACCACAAATTGCTATTATACCCCTTGACCCCCACCCAATTATCCCCAACCTCCCTCCCCATCCCCCTTTACCCCATTTCACTTTGTATCCACTTTGTATCCCTAGGAATACTCTCTCCCTCTGCAAGTCCCATGCACCACTGTGGTCTATCTTTCCTTCCTTTGTTCTCTCTTAGCTTCCACTTAGGAGTGAATACATGTGGTATTTATCCCTCTTTGCTTTGCTTATTTCACTCAATAGAAGTTTCTCCAAGCTCATCCATGCCATTGCAAATAGGAGAATTTCATTCTTTTTTATGGCAGAGTAGTATTCCATGGTGTGTATATACTACAGTTTCCTTATCCAGTTGTCTGTCGATGGACATTCAGGTTGGTTCCATATCTTGGTTATTGTAAACAGAGCTGCGATGAACATGGGAGTGCAGATATCCCTTCAACACAATGATTTCCATTTCTTTGGGTATATATCTAGAAGTGGAATTGATGGATCACATGGAAGATCTGTCTATAGTTGTTTGAGAAACCTCCATACTGTTTTCCATAGTGGTTGTACTGATTTACAGTCTCACCAACAGTGCAGGAACGTTCCCTTCTCTCTACATCCTTGCCAGCATTTGTTATTCTCTGTCATTTTGATTATAGGCAGTCTAATTAGGGTGAGATGATATCTCAATGTGGACTTAATTTGCTTTTCCCTGATGACTAGTGATGTTGAACATTTTTCATGTACCTGTTTTCCATTTGTATGTCTTCCTTTGAAAAATGTCTATTCAGCTCCTTTGCCCATTTTTTAATTGGGTTATTAGTTTTTTAACTGTGCAATTTCTTGAGTTCCTTATATATTATGGATATTAATCCCTTGTTGGATGCATAGTTAGTAAAATATTTTTCCCACTCTGTAGGTTGTAATTTCACTCTGTTGAATGTTTTCTTTGCTGTGCAGAAGCTTTTTAGTTTGATGTAGTACCATTTGTTTTTCTTTTGTTGCTTGTGCTTTAGGGCTCATGTTCATAAAGTCTGTGCCCAAACCTAGTTCCTGAAGTGTTTCACCTATATTTTCTCTTAGTAACTTTACAGTTTCAAGTCTTGTACTTAAGTGTTTAATCCATTCTGAGTTGATTTTAGTGTATGGTGAGAAGTGCACATCTAGTTTCATTTTTTTGCATATGGATATCCAATATTCCCAGCATCGCTTATTGAATAGGCAATCTTTTCCTCAATGTATGTTTTTGTTGCTTTTGTCAAATATCAGATGGCTATAAGCCTGAGGGATGATTTCTTGGTTCTCTATTCTGCTCCACTGGTCTGAGTGTCTATTTTTAAGTCAGTATCATGCTGTTTTGGTTACTAAAGCTTTGTAGTATAATTTGAAGTCAGGTAGTGTTATGCCTCCAGCTTTATTTTTTTCTTGCTAAGGATTGCTTTGGCTATTCAGGGTCTTTTGTTGTTCCATATGAGTATTAAGATTGTTTTTTCCATTTCTGTGAAGAATGTCATTGTTATTTTGATGGGGATTGCATTGAATTTGTAGATCACTTTGGGTAGTATAGACATTTTCACAATGTTAATTCTTCCAATCCAGGAGCATGGAATGTCTTTCCATCCTTTTTTGTCATCTTATTTTCTTTCAGTAGTGGTTTGTAGTTCTCATTGTAGAGATCTTTCACCTCCTTGGTTAAATTGATTCCTAGGTATTTTATTTTTTTCATAACTGTTATAAATGGGCTTATGTTCTTGATTTCTCTTTCCGTTAGCTCATTATTGGAGAATATAAGTGCAACTGATTTGGGGATATTTATTTTGTATCCTGAAATGTTCACTGAAGTTATTAAACAGCTCTAGGAGTTTTTTGATAGAGTCTTTAGGTTTTTCTATATATAATATCTTGTCATCTGCAAATAGGGAAAGTTTGACTTTATCTTTTCCAATCTGGATGCCCTTTATTTATTTCTCTTGCCTGATTGCTCTGTTTAGTACCTCCAGTACTATATTAAATAGAAGTGGTGAGAGTGGGCATTCTTTTCTTGCTCATGTTCTTAAGGGAAAAGCCTTCAGTTTTTCCCTATTCAGAATGATACTGGCAGAAGCCTTGTCACAGATGGCTTTTTGTGTTGAGATACTTTCCTTCTACATGTAATTTGGTGAGAGTCTTTATTATGAAGGGGTGATGAATTTTTCAAATGCTTTTTCAGCATCTATTGAGATAATCATATGGTTTTTGTTCTTGATTTGTTGATGTGATGTATGGCATGTATTTACTTTCATATGTTGAACCATCCTTGCATCCCTATGATGAATCCCATTTGATCGTGGTGTATACATTTTTTAATGTGTTGCTGTATTCTTATTGCTAATATTTTGTTGACAATTTTTGCATCCATGTTAATCAAGGATATTGGCCTGTAATTTTCTTTTTTTGTTGTGTCTTTATCTGGTTTTGGTATCAGAATTATGTTGGCCTCATAGAATGAGTTTGGGAGAATATGTTTGTTTCAATTTTTTTGAATAGTTTCAGGAGAATTGGTATTAATTCCTCTTTAGAGGTGGGATAGAATTCAGCTGTAAAGCCATCTGGACCTGGGCTTTTCTTTGTTGGAAGATTGCTGATTACCACTTCAAGCTCATTGCTTGTTATTGGTCTGTTCAGGTCTTCTATCTGTTCTTGGTTCAGTCTGGGGAGCTGTTATGTGTCCAGAAACTTATCCGTGTCTTCTAGGTTTTCATTTTTGTTGTCATACAGTTGTTTATAATAGTCTCTAATGATTCTTCATATTTCTGTGGAATTGGAAGTAATGTCTCCCTTTTATTTCTGATTTTTGTTATTTGGGTCTTCTCACTTCTATTTTTTGTTAACCTAACTAACGGCTTGTCTACTTTATTTGTTTTCTCAAAAAACCAACTTTTTGTTTTGGTGATCTTTTGTACCATTTTTTTGGTCTCTCTTTCATTTAGTTCTGCTCTGATCTTAATTATGTCTTTCCATCTACTACCTTTAGGATTGGACTGCTGTTGTTTTTCTATTTCTTTGAGGCATAGCATTAGGTTGTTTATTTGAAGTCTTTCCATTCTTTTGATGTATGCATTTATTGCAATAAATATCTCTCTTAGTACTGTTTTGCAGTATCCCACGGGTTTTGGTATGATGTATCTTTATATTCATTACTTTCAAGAAATTTTTAAATTTCTCTTGTTTATGTACTTGGACCCATAAGTTACTCAAGAGCCTATTGTTTAGTTTCCATGTATTTGTATAGTTTCCAGGGATTTGCTTGTTATTGATTTCCAGTTTTAGTCCACTGTGGTCTGAAAAAATACTTGGAATGATTTCAATTTTTTACAATTGCTGAGACCTGACTTGTGACCTAATATGTGGCCTATCCTGGAGAATGTTGCATGTGCTGATGAGAAGAAAGTATATTCATTAGCTGTTGGGTGAAATTTTCTGTATATATCTGCCTGGTCCAGTTAGTCTAAGGTATAGTTTAAATCCTGTGTCTGTTGATTTGTTGCCTGGAAGATCTGTCCCATACTGAGAGAGGGTTATGCCAATCACCCACTATTAATGTATTAGGGTCTATTTCTTTCTTTAGGTCTAAGAGTGTTTGCTTTATATATATGGGTGCTCCAGTATGGGGTGCATGCATATTTCTGATTGTTATGTCTTCTAACTAGATAGATCCTTTTATCATTATGTAGTGGCCTTCTTTGTCTCTCTTTTTATGTTTTTTAGTTTAAAGTCTATTTTATCCAATAGAATAGCTACTCCTGCTCATTTTTGGTTTCTATTTGCATATATATCTTTTTACATCCCTTCACTTTTAGTCTGTGTGTGTCTCTACAAGTAAGGTGCATCTCTTGAAGACAGCATATACTTGGGTCTAGCTTTTTAATCCCATCAGTCAGTCTGTGCCTTTTGAATGGGGAGTTTAATCCATTCACATTTAGGGTATTTATTGACAGGTATTGTTTAATTCCTGTCATTTAATTGCCTTTTGTTTAGATGTTTTAAATGTCTTTTGATCATTACTTCCCCTTTTATTTCTCTTCTACAATGTTAGTTGGAAATTTGAGGTGACATGATGTAGCTTCTTTCTCTTTCTTGCTGGCATTTTTGTTTTAACGGCAGGTTTTGCTCTTTCTGTGTATCCATGGTAGTGATCATTATTATTCAGATTCCAGATGAAAGACTCCCTTGAGAATTTCTTACAGTGCTGGTCATGTGGTGGTGAACTCCCACAATTTTTGTTTGTCTGGGAAATACACTACTTCTCCCTCATTTCTAAAGGAGAGCCTTGCTGGGTAAAAAATTCTTGGCTAGCAATTTTTTTCCTTTGGTATTTTGAATATATTATTCCACTTTCTTCTGGCCTGTAGGGTTTCAATTGAGAAGTCTGCTGTTAGTCTGATGGGTGTTCCATTATAGGTGACTTTCTTTTCTCTTGCTACTTTTAGAATTCTCCCTTTGTCTTTGAGCTTTGCAAATTTGACTATAATGTTTCTTGGAGACGATCTTTTTGGATTGAATCTGTTTGGGGACCTTTGCGCTTCCTGGATCTTAAGGCCTGCTTCTCTCCCTACACCTAGGAAGTTTTCTGTTTTTATTTCCTTGAATAGGTTTTCAATACCTTTTCCTTTCTCCTCCCTGTCTGGAATACTAACAATTCAGATGTTAGAGCACTTGAGGTTGTCTGCTATCTCTCTTAGATTTTATACATTACTTTTAATTCTTTTTTTCCTTTTTCCTTTTTTTTTTTTTTTTTTTTGTCTCCCTGGGTTATTTTGAAAAGACCATCTTTGAGATCTGAAATTCTTTCTTCTGCTTGCTCTAGCCTGGTGCTCATGCTTTCTGTTGTGTGAATTTTTCATTTCTAGGGGTTCTGCTGCACTCTTTTTTAAGGTATTGATCTCTTTGCAAATTTCCTCTTTCATATTCTGGACATTTTTTCTTGTTTCATTTTGTTCTCTAATTGAGTCTGTTTTTACCTCTTTGAGTTTTCTTAAGATCATTTGCTTGGAATTCTTTTTCAGACATTTCAAGGATTCCCTCTTCTATGGAGTCTGGAATTTGAGCATTACTATATTCCTTTGGTTGTGTCATATCTTCTTGATTGCTTGTAGTTCTAGTATTTTTTCATTGATGTTTGGTCATCTGGTAGAGGACTTGCTTCTTCTATTATGCTGGGGTTGGCTATGAGGATAAAGATTTCCTTTTCTATTTGCAGGCTCTACTGGTGACTCTTCTTATGTCAATGTAGTCAAGTGAGTGGCAGGTTTCCTTTAGAGTTGCCCTTGCTGCTACTGTGGGGGTGAACTGTCCTTGCGGTGACAGTAGGTGTGATGGTGAACCCCTTGTACCTCTTGGGTCTTGGCTCACCTCAGCACCTGCTGGGGCTGTAGGCACTTCCCTCCAGGGCCTTAGACTGAAACCCTGGTACCACAGGGGTCTTGGCTCACCTTGGCGCTTGCTTACTTTGAATTTTAAACTGAGGAAAATTAGCTACTGAACTATGCTATTTAAAAGAAGATTAAAAACATCAAGCGAAGTATAGTTATTTAAAGACTTAATAGTAATAACTGTTTTGCAGTTGACTGTAGTATTCAACATCTCTGTAAGGAGATTATTTCATTCTCATAAGTTCTTATAACAATATATACTTTTTGAAAAGGTCATGTGTATCCTGGAATCCCTGGAGTTAAATTATGTCAATACTCTACTGAAATGTACTGAGACATCAAAGAGAATATAAAGTATAATCAATACAATGGACTAAGGCCCCAAGTCAATGGGCTACAGTTAGAAACTCATTTGTGACAGACAGCACTACCTTCATCCAAAGGCATATGAATCCCAAACTAAAAATTCACTTATTCCTAAATTAAAGGGGTAAAATGATTATTTCTGACCTGGAAAAAAAAATACTTCTACCATTCAAACTGAGTACAGCAGAAAGATTTTGATCAAAGAATATACACATGCATGTATCTAAATTAATCTATTTAATAGGCTCATTGACACTTTTAATCAAAGAGAATGATGCAAACACCTTTTAAGGGTTGTTCTCCAAAAGCTTACTCTAATTTGTAGATATTTATTGAGACCTATCTTTCAGACACTGCTATGTGCTATATTTATATAGCTTTACCTAATTAGAGATGGATAGAAGGAAAAGGGGAGAAAATAGAGGACACTGTAACAGGAGCAGCTGCTTTCCCTTGTGTTTGATTCATTCCTTGACAAGTCAGTTTAGTTACTGAATCAGCTGTTCCACCAGTTTTTTCCTTAGTTATTTTTGGCACCTTCATATTTTATGTCTTCCCTATCTCATAATTTTTGTCATTGATATATATAGATGATATATATGTGTATACATCATATGCTTCAATCAATCTGCATTTTTTTCTACTTCTGTTCCAATTTAGTAAAAATTTATTGAAAGTCACTCTTCTAGAAGTAAACTATAAGTCTTGTCTTGAATGGTTTTACAGACTCCTAGCTCAATATCATTACACTAGAAATATGTTTTGGGGTACAGAAAAAATTATTTTATCTACCCTGGCTTCTTGGAGGAAATGAATCCATGAACAAACATGTGTAGGGAAAGTAGAAGGATGTTTTGTGCACAATAAAGGGAGAGCATATGAGGCAATGAAGGTGTCTCAGGAGCCCGAGACAGCAACCCAGGACTGATATGATGAGAGCCTGAAATTACGCTCAGATTGCTTTTTTAAAATGACCACAAAAACAGACTTTGATTTCAAGAGTTTCCCCTGTGTTTCAGGAGTGGTACATGTACATAGCTAACTAAAATGCAAGGAAAATTAAATGAGAGGTAGAGCAGAGGAAGAACATGGCAAAGCAGATAATCAATTCTGATTGTTGAAGGGAAATGGGATGAGTTTTTATTACTGGTAGCTTCACAGTGACAGCTATATTTGAGCTGGGTCTTGGAGAATCTGTCAGATTCTACCTATGAAAAAAAAGAAGAGAATGGGGAGGAAGATGTGTTCAGGGCTTCATGTGCCTTTAGAGATTCTGCCCACTTGTTGGGCATCTCCGGCGGCTGCACAGGACCCCAACAGGTTTTTCCTTTCCCTAGAGGGTTGGGGCCAAAGGGATTGCCCTTTTCTCCCACCTCAGAATGCGGGGCGAAAAGAGATTCCAAGAGATGGGTGAGCACACCGCTGCTCTCCCAGATAGAGAACAAACACATTCACACGCAGCGGGGGTTCTGTCAGGCAGTTCCGTTTATTATAACACAAAAGATCATATTTATATGCTTACCAGGCAGGGATTTCCAAGCTTAGGCCAATCCTTGAAAAGGTCAAATGTGCACGTGCCTTGCCTCTCTATGCTTAGCCCTCCCCCTTAACTTCCCTTGGGCGCCACCTTTTATCCCTTTAGGCCATCTGTTGCTTTTGCTTAGAAAAAGGGCGCGGTCCCATATCCTCTCACATTCTACTAGCTTTCTGCAGGCAATCACAGAAACTCATATAGCCTTAGCACCCACAGCCTTAGCTACCACAGCCCTTACAAACATCATTCCTGCATTAATTAGCATTAAGGGTTAAACTGTGAATATAGGAAACACAAAATAATTAGGGCTTAAAATAATATATGTTTCTCTCTCACACACCAATGAGCTGGTAAGGCAGCTTTGGTCAAAAGTGTTTAAATAATTGGACTCAGAGATCCCTATTTTTTTCACTCTCTCAAGGTGAATCCCTTGTCTCTATTGTCTACAATGATGGTCAGTCATCACACGTGCATGCAATAGGACAGAGGAAGAACAAAGAAGAGAAGGGCAAGTGACGCAGACCATCAATGCCTTAGGCGAGCTGTCATCTTCAATGCCTCCACTCAGATGGCCACACTTAGCTTCAAGGTAATTTTTATTCTGGGTGGCTACAGGTACAGCTGAAATATCTACCACTACAGAAAAAGGAAGAATTGTTCCTGGCGAACTACAGTCTCTGCCGTAATCCTCAGGATCTTTTACTGGATCTCCAGTCTATAATTTTCAAGACACTCAACCTCTCTGGCCTCTTCTTCCCCAGGTGACTTCACTGCAGCTCCTTGATGTTCCTCAGATATGTCCCTCCCACCTCAGGCCTTGGTTCTTCTCTTTCACTTGCCTGAAATTCTCTTTCCCCAGATATTCTTATGGCCCACTCCCTCAATTTCTTCAGATCTCTGAAGAAAGGCTTTTTCTAACCAGGATTGTAAAATAGCCCCAAATCCCCTACTATTTTTCTTGATTGATACACACACACACACACACACACACACACACACACACACACACACACACACACACAATATGTACTAATATATTATATGGATAATAAACAATATATATAATATATATAATATATATATATATATGTATATATATAGTTTTTGTTTTAACCACCTCACACAGTGTATGCATTCATTTAACAGCTTATTCTCTGCCTCCCACTACTACAATATGATGTCCACAATAGCAAGAAGGTTATCTAGAGCAGAACTTGGCTCATAGTTAGGTGTTCAATAAATATTTTTTGAAATAATGCATGAACAAATGCTGGTCTTCATAGCAAAAACATTTCAGCTCCCTCAAACAGATATCCCCAAAGTAAATTAATTAGTGTCCTCATTGGCATCCCTCTTATCTGCTAATACATTCCTTATTTGGCATTTGCCCTCCCTGTTAATAAAATCTCACTCTCTTAAGGATCAATGGAAATATGTTGACAACTTCATCTCCATCACACCTTACATCTTTTTATTTTTCAGTCTCGTCTATTATTTCCCCACAACGTCACACAGATCTTTTTTACTTTCACCCATTTCTCCTGCCTTTATGTCACTTTAAACTAAACATCTCTTACCTCAGCAATAGCCTTTCTCTGCCCCCAAAATTTAGTTAATTGAAATAAATTAAAAAATTTATAGCTGGTATTGTTTATTCTAGTCTTTCATGCCTCCAATACATCTTTCTTTCTGCTCCTGGAATTCTCTCTCTAAAGTAAAATTCACATCATGTCAACTGTCCTCATTATTTGTGCTAGACTATAAAAGATATCAAAATTCCTTAAGCTTTTGAGGTTTAATATCCTAATATTAGTTTCTGTGAAGTTATTGACCGAGAATGATATGTTATTTTCCTCCTTAAGCTAATATAGTGTATATGTAAAATATTTGTTTCCTGTCTAGTATGTGCTAGACTCCCAATAAAGGTCATCCCCCACCCCCCCTTCTCTGTGATAAAATTTGGTTTTATTTGTCTGGACTTTGCTTTTCAAGACTTTGCTTAAATACAGACCATTTTGAGAAAGTTGAAGCATTTCATCAACTCCAAGCTTAGCTTTTTACTTTAAATTAATTCATATAATCATGTTGTCTAAATCAGTCTTTCTGGTATATTCAAAATTCCCAGCTCATATATTCATATGTAACCACCTCCATACTATTAGGATTTTCAGCTACAGGTAACAGAAAACCAGATCAACCTAGCTTTCAATAAACAGGAATTTGGTGGCTCATATAAATGAGAGGTCCATTGGACAGGAAGAGCTGGAGACAGTGTGTTAAATATGAGCATTCTTTCTCTCTCTCTCTCTCTCCTCCCCCACCTCCAACCTAGGTTTGTGTTATAAGGCTTCTTCTAAATCAGTCACTATGGTCATGGCCTTCTCATTGGCTGAGGCTGAGTTGAGTTACAGTGTCTATCCCTGGAACCAAAGCATAAGAGGAGCCCTATCCAAAACACAGCACCTGGGATTGGTGAAGAGATGGGTACCTGGCCAATAGGGTGGCTTAATGGATAAAAATTACAGATGTCCACTGCATTCACTAAACCTGAATGGTTGTCTGAAACACCCAGCTTTTTTCTTGCACAGATATATGAACCGCAATTTTCGTTGTTGTTTTGCTGTTTGAAAGTTGGTTTCTAAACCATTACTGTTTTTATCCTCAATATATAAAATAGTAAATAGTACTTCATAAGAGCTCTTTTAATGTCTACTAAGTTTAAATCAATTTGTAGAGTCCTTCATTTTTAAGTCGGACTTCATTAAACTATAAACTTCTTGGCTAAAGACACCATGAAGAGAATGAAAACACAAGGCACAGACTTGGAGAATATATTTACAAAGCACATATCTGATAATATACTGGTCTCTAAAATATACAAAAATCTCTTAAAGCTCAACAGTAAGAAAAAATAAATTTTCAAATGGGCAAAAGCTCTCAGCAGACACCTCACCAAAGCAGATACACATAGCAAATATGAAAAGATGCTCAATATCATACGTCATTAGGGAATTTCAAATTAAAACAAGATTCACTTGTTACAGTATACCACAACAGAAAGACATAATGGGTTTCATGTGTCTAAAAAGAGACATGCTAAAACTACACATTAGAATAAAACTCCTATAGCAGAATGAGGAACTAGACACGTCTTTCCATTACTTATTGTAGAATAAATGCTGGACATAGCCCCATTCTCTCCTTCCCATGCATACCCTTCCTCTGGGAGACTACCCCTGGCCAAGGCAAGTTACCCAAAGAAAGGCACGTCCCCTTTAAGAACAAACAATGCTGGAGGGAGCAGGGACCCTAAGTAAGTAAACAAGCACTCTGGCGCCTGGGGATTAGAGTAATTTATCTACTCAGCCACATCTCCTGCACGCTCTGAGTTATGTGAGCTGGATGAGGGTCTGCACATAAGCCTGAAAATGATTTACACCCCTACTCTGATCTGTTCACTGCATAACTATTATATGTATTCTGTGGCGGAGCGGATTTTCCGACTGACGGCCACCTTGGTACCTCTCCTAAGTCTAATAAACCAGTGTCTCTACCGGTTGGAGTACCACGTGATTTCTTTGGAACAGGCAAAGACTATGCGAGTGCCATCTCATATTTGGGGCTCCCGAGTTACACACCTATATATGTGTGTGTGTGCATATATATATCTCAAAAAAAGATATACATGTTAAAGAGGGACTAGACACGTTTTTCCATGTTTTTTATGAGTGTGTGTGCATATATATATATATGTATATATGACACATATGTTATTGGCTGTCACAAAGCTTTTCTTTTCTGTAATTAAGCAGAAACCAGTTTCTGGAAAACAATGTTGAAACAGCTATAGCTGCAAATTTCCCAGCTGACCTCTAACAGACGACCTGGCACCAGCCAATCAATCCCCTCTATTTTTGCAGCCTCACTACAGCTCCTGTTGGATAGAGAATTGGCTTCACAAACATTCCTTCTAATAATTGGCTCTGACCTCCAAACTAGTTTCAGCTGGGTTAGTAGAGACTGCACACAAACTGTTTTCGTGCTCTGTAGTTACCTTTTTGACATCAGGAGCTAAGTTCCACTTCATTTTAATATTAAATCTCCACCCTGAAATGACATAGGACATATGTTATATGTATGTTTGCTCACTGCACACACTCATGACTTCCCTCATAAATATTGATAGAATTCTCCCGAACCTGCTAAATATGTGTACAGAGTTGACCTCTGCAAGATATAAATATGGTTTTCTTCCTTCCTTCTTCAGGCTTGTACTTTAGGTTTTCCCCAGACGTTGCATTCCTTAATCTGCAGATTGCCTCTTTCTCTGAAAATAAAGTTCTTTTTTTCCTCTTTAGATCTCATGGTCTTTACTTCTAGAATGATGAAAATATAAGATGCTGACAACATGAAATGCTGGTGAAGATGTGAAGCAGCAGGAATTCTCATTCATTGCTGGTGGATATACAAAATCGTACAGCCACTTTGGAAGACAATTTGGCAATTACTTACAAAATTAAACATACACTTACCATATAATGCAGGGACCATGCTCCTTGTGATTTATCCAAATGAGGTGAAAATTTATGTCCTCGCCAAAACCTGCACATGAATATTCATGGCAGCTTTACAGATGCCAAAATTTAAAACCATCCAAGATATCCTTGAATAGGTGAATGGATAAACTGCATTACAGCCATACAATAGAATTTTATTCAGTGATAAAGAGAAATGACCTATCAAGCCCTGCTATAACATGAAGGAACCTTAAATGCATATTGTTAAGTGAAGTAAGCCAATCTTAACAGGCTTCATTCTGTTAAATTCCAATTACTGTATATGGCATTTTGGAAAAGGCAAAACTATGGAGGCAGTGAAAAGATAAGTGGTTGTCAGGGGGATTTGAAAAGGGAGGGATGCATAGATGAGCACAGCAATCTAGGGAAGTGAAATTGTTCTATATAATACTGTGATGACTGTGGATACACATCATTATACATTTCTCAAAACCCATAGAATGTGCAACACAAACAATGAACAGTAGGTTAACAGTATTGATACTGGTTCATCAATTGTAACAAATGTGCCACACTAATACAAGATGTTAATAATCAGTGAAACAGTGAGGAATGGTGAAGGGATATATGAAAATTCTCCACTTTCCATTCAGTTTTTCTGTAAATCTAAAACTGCTCAAAAAAATAAAGTCTATTAATTGAAAAAGAAAAGTCAGATTCATTACACTACTATCTTGAAAAACAATTATTCACTGAAAATAATTTGTACTTTAAGATAATCATATTGCCACTACAGATTTTTGACAATCCTAGGGAACAGTCAGGAAAGTAAAACTGCCAGAAATATAGTATTTATAATATTTAACAGCTTCAGTTAATTTATTTTCAATGCTCAGAGAGATTATATTGTTAATTATTTTCTGCTTGATTTGGCACATACTTATAGCCCATAAACATTTAAGATTCCATATCAGACCTCTTCCTCTTGAATAGCAGCTGATTATTCCAATCATATATGGTAAAATTTTCCAAACTTCCATCTTTCATCTATCACCTTCGAATACAAATCATTGTACTACTGAATGTTTACCTTTACATTTCTTAAAATAAACTTGATTTTTAACATATATATTTGAAGATGAAATCTCATTTTACTATCATAAATGGAACCAGTATAGCTTGTGATAGACTGTAAATATAAAAAGTAAATACCATGAAAACAAGACCAATATTATTAAATTTTAGACATATCCTACTTCTTGATAAAGATCTTAGTCTACATGCTTCTCTGCCTTTATTAGATTAGAGGTAAAATGTGTTAAACTGTTAAATATCTATCACCTCTAAACTAAAACTTTATCAGAAGATCTATCATAAAAAATAACAAGTATTCTTAAACAAAGTTATATCCTTCTTTTGTAAATCAACATTCCTTAAATCCAGAGCACCCACAATCATCTTGGCTATAATCCAAATTATTGATTCCACATGTAGGACATAATGGCATCGAGAATAGTGCAAGAGAGATTTATTTTTATCTCTGGAGAATGTGTTTTATAAAATGGTAAAATCATTGTCTAGTTAGCTTATTTTCACAGTTTTGTTCAAAAGCTATTCTGACACAAGAATCGATTTGGATAAATTTTCTGAGGAAAGCAAAGAAATTTAGCTAAAGCAAACAAAATTGTTAAGCAGATAAAGTGAAATTTTATTTCGGGTAAATGAAGAAATACTTTAAAATCACAGAGTTAATTATAATTTAAATTTTTTTAAACAAATGTTTACTGAGGACATACTATGTTCCAAGTGTTGTTCCAGGTGCTAAATTGGAAGATAAAGATATTTTCAGAAGAAATTTGACATGAAACATAAAAGGGTTGATCTTCATTTGTGTTCTTTGTTATTACCAAGTAGGCAAAAATAAAAATTTCATTATAAATTTTTAATATGTGCTTAAAATGTATTATTTCACCTAGATGTTAACTAATTCAAAAATTAGTGCCCTCACTGACATTTGATAGCTTCTTAGCACAGAAATGTCATTAACTTGCTTACATTTAAAAGTATAATGAATTTTTACTTTGCTCAGATAAAGTAGTGAATTAACCAAGATGTTCGAATGACTTAACATAAATATTCCTAAGGAACATAATGAATCACATATTCCTTCCACGTGGAAATCAAATAAAACAAATGAAAAGAAAGAGGCATTTATCAGTTGGCAAAGTGTCTAGGGAAAATATATTTCACTATGCCTGCCAATAAGGCATACAACCTATAGGTAAGTAATGCATTTTAAAGGAAAGTATGGAATTCTATATGTAGAATTCTACCTTGAGTCAGGAATCTCTTGTTAGAAGCTGGAAATAATAGACCTGAGTCACCATCACAAAATGAAACACTGAATAACCTATATTTTGTTTCATTTTGTTTTTATGGAGGAAAAAAATGGAGGGAACTTGATACCGGATGTAAAAGAAACAAAAATTAGGATCTAATTTATTATACATGTGTAATGACTGAGAAACTTCAACATGTTTAACACGTTGGTAAAATAGCTCTCCAATCCTTATATTTTGGTGACTTTTCAACATATTAGCACTTCCTCTTTGGGTATAGTAGTATAAAGCAATGGTTAATATGTCCGGCTGTAAGTTGGCTGTCTGGTTTTAAATTCTAGCTTTGCCACTCACTTAACTGTGGGAACTTGTTAACTTTGCAAGCTTCTCTGGGCTTTAGTGTCTTCATCTAGAAATGGGCATTATAATAGTAACCATCTTATATTGTTGTTATAAATATTAAAAATGTCAATATGTGTGAAATGCTTACGGTGGTGCTTAAGTTTTAGTTATTTAATATTATATTTTTCTTTGTGTCACTATTTATCTCTCACTGTAGCAATAATAAACCTATAAATATTAAGAATAAAAATATCTTGATATTTAACATATATTTTGCACTGATTTTCTCAGGACAGTTATGGATTTTTATATTTAAAATATTAGAATAACAGTTGCTAATTTTTTCCTCTTTTAAGGCTTAAATTTTTGTTATTTTTTTCCTCCATTTTGAATAATAAAATTTCTCCTTATAAATGTCTACATCATATAAAAATATTGTTTACATATTTAATTTAATTTTTATCTTTCACAAAAGAAATTACTTACCTAGGTGTCGGGCCTTAAAAACTAACGTCACCTTAAGTGACATTACAAGTGGATTAATGTGGCAGCCTAAGACGGCGCAGTGAAGAAGTAGGGTGGGAGTGTCTGCGGGAACCTTGCCTTAGCCCTTATTGGCCAAATATGTGCTTCCAAGCTCGAAGGTTGCAATAGCTAGGCACTGAGACAGGATGCATGCTCTTGACCTTTAAGCTGATAGGATTATGTTAAAACCTCCCCTCCCCATCTGTCTATAAAAGCAAGTGCTTGTGTGATAATGAACAGAACTGCTCGACAGAACCCCCGCCGCATCTGAGTGTCCTTTAAACCAGGCTGGTTGGGGCTAGCGGTGTGCTCACCTCTCTTCACAGCTCTCTTCCCCCGTCTCCTTCCAAAGGGGACAGGAGGGAAAGAGGAATCCAGGCCATTTGCTCGCCCACCAAAGAACGAGGCTAGGGCTGTTTGGGTTAGCTGGGGGAAGACCCGACACATAGGGATTTAGATTTTGGAGAAATTTGAGTTCTGACTCCAATTCTTATATGACCTTAGGCAAGCTACTTTCTCTAAGACTTAGTTCCTCACCTATAAAGTGACACTCTGTTATTGACCCTGCAATGATATGTGGGCACTGATTAAGGTATTGTGTACATTGTATAGGGCACTTGGGATGGTGCCTATTAGAACTCATGGGTTCAATTAACACTGGACAATAAAATAAATTAATGTATTTATTAATGAATAAAATGAAAATGAGTATATTAATAATAATAATAAAGTTTATGACATTTTATTTCTGTAGAAATCTATCCTATATATATTCAGATCAATTAACCTAGTGAAGATTTTTAATCTTTGTATTTTCAGCCTACTCACTTCTATGGAGTGAAACAGGTGAATCTGGATATAGAAATGCAGAATTAAAACTTTCACTTTCTAATTATATTTAATTGCATCCTTTCTTCTTATTCTGTGTCCTTTCCTACTTTTATATATCATAGTGATTAATGTGGAAGCACAAAAATATTAAAAATAATTTGATAAAGACATGCAATGCCAAAAGCCCTAACAAAAAGGCTTTACTATTTCCAATGTATTCAATTACTATCATTTTATTCTAAATGCACATGCTAAATGCTAAAGCATATTTTCAATGGCATTCAACTTCCTTTTTCACCAGAAAATCATTAAAAGACCTTTTAAAATTAATTGTAGCTGGTTATATTCTGAAACTAATAATTACAACTTTTTTTAAAACTAAAGAGCTTTGTAGTACCAAGCATATCATCCTATATTGCTTTATTCAATCCATAGTTCAGAAAAGCAAAACCACAGAATTAATCAGTGCGTTTTTGTTTTCCATTCTCCATGGTGCCCTTTTGTAGGTTTCAATTATAAGGAGAAAATTATGAAAATAAAATAAAAACCCAAGTTACCCCAGAAAGCAATGATCTGAAAACAGAGTCAAAGGACTGAAATGATTTTAATAAACTTTTTAAATGTTGAGAATAAAATAGTGGAAGACAGCAGAATGAAATCATAGCCTAGCCCTCTGAGATCTGGGCAGCAAATTTACCATGCTACTCCACAAGTCATTTAATATTTTCATTAAAATGGAAAAACTTAACAGGAATTTCAATTATGTCCATTATGCTCTGGAGACCAACTTTTGAAACTAGGCCAACAGATCTTGACTAACTGATAAAAGCTACATAGTTTTTTACATTAATTGTGCAATATTAAAGCCAGGCAGAAATATTTAAAGAAATTTAAACTGATTAAGCTCTACTTCACTGAGCTTCCACAATTTCATATTCTGGTACCCAATGTGACTTAATATAGAGATTCCTATGCAAGAAATGGAAAGATAACTTAAAATCAAAATCACAAAATAAATGCAAACTAACAATGAAATAGATGCATGCACTCCACACTGTTCATTAAATTACATTACTAAAATAAGTTATAAATCTTTATGATACATCATCAAAGTGTAATAAAAGATAGTATGTATAACTTGACAATTTACTGAATTAATGACACTATAAGATGGAATTTTTCCCTTGCATGTGAACACACAATTTTCTGACACTAATAAGAGTTAGTTACTTATAAAACACATTCCCCAAAGTAATATACTTTTCTTGAAAGCAACAGCAAATGACTGTTGTTTTTGTCAACTAGCATCTAATCATCCTACATGAAACCATGTTCAAATTTCCCTCTGGGGGAAACTATTCTTCTTTACACTCAATTCAATATATTTGGTGGAATTCACTTATAATTAATTCAGGATGATTTTCTTGGCCACAGTGATTTATGGGACCGTGCCCTTTTTCTAAGCAAAAACAATAGACGGCCCAAACGGATAAAAGGTGGCTCCCAAGGGAAGTTAAGGGGGAGGGCTAAGCATAGAGAGGCAAGGCACGTGCATATTTGACCTTTTCAAGGATTGGCCTAAGCTTGGAAATCCCCACCTACTAAGCATATAAATATGATCTTTTGTGTTACAATAAACGGAACTGCCTGACAGAACCCCCGCTGCGTGTGTGTGTGTGTGTGTGTGTGTGTTTGTTCCCTATCTGGGAGAGCAGGGGCGTGCTCACTCATCTCTTGGAATCTCTTTTCGCCCTGCATTCTGAGGGGGAGAAAAGGGCAATCCCTTTGGCCCCATCCCTTACGGGAAAGGAAAAACCTGTTGGGTCCTGTGAGGCCACCGGAGACGCCCAACAACTGGTGCCCCGTGTGAGGTTAGCGCCTCATACCACTTTCACCTTTTCCTTTCCACCAGACGGCCAAAAACGCTGCACCATCCTGAAAGATGGATGATGAAGAGGCCCTGACCTACAGTGCAGAGCTTCAGAAAGAAGGACAACGTTCAAGAGAAATCTGCTATCGGGGTGAGTACCAACGGCCTCAAGGTCACGTCTTTCCTTTTACTTTCGTTTCTCTCTCTGTCTTTTCCTTTTTAGTTTTTGGTCATGGGGAATTCTCAAGAGAAACCCAGTGATCCATCCCTTAAGGCTCTAAAGTATTTGTTAAAAAGCCGGGGGTTAGAGCTTTCAGATGCTACTGCTGCCACAACTTGGGCGGCTCTCAGATCATTTGTTCTCATATGATACCGGGGACTGTATTCAGGCCCTGGCTCAGAAGAGGGAAGTCCACCAGGGAGTAGAGCCACCCTTAGGCTTTTATCCCACTGTATCCGCCCTTAAACTATGTTTTAAGCCTAGCACTAAAGACGACTCAGACTCCCCGCGTACAGAGTGTATTTGGACAGCTTTTGCTGAGGAGCGAGCACAGGACAATACAATTAGTGAAAAGCATTATCAACAGCCTGAACCAACGGCCGACGAGGCCCCTTGTGCAAAGCTCTATCCCAACCTTTCCCCTTTTGGTGATAAGGTAGAAGAAAAGTAGGGTCATAAGACTCTGCTCCAAAATACCAATTGGGCTAAATTTGAAAGCCCGGCCCCGCCTTTTTCCGAACAACCCCAAGCTTTCCCAGTTTCAGCTCCTCTTTTCAGTAAACCCAAACCACTTGAAGAAACATGGGGAAATTCCATAGATCAATTAAAACCTTCATTTCAAGCCTACCCTGTTAATGTTAATCTGGGGGGCAACAGACCAGCCCCTTGGTATCCTCGGGAAGCCCAGGATTTAAAAGAATTAAAATAGGCTGTTGCTAAGGATGGCCCTAATTTTCCATGGGCAGAAACTATCCTTCAGGGACTAGCCCATCAGCCCTGCACCACTCATAAGTTGGCTTGCGCAGGCTTAAGGGACCTATCCATGGAGAAGTGGGTTATCGCTTCCAAGGAGGTAGGGAATCAACATTCTCAAGCCAGGACTTTATCCACAGCCTTGCAGGCTCAGACACAAAACTTAACCGAAGTCTTCAAGGCATTTATCACCCTGATCCCCTCAGGAAACAATACTTTCCCACCCTTCAAGGGACAATGCTTTGGTTGCGGAAGACAAAGTCATTTTAAAAGCCAATGTCACAAGGCTAATGGCAAAAATCCCCTACCACACCTTGCCCCCAGTGTAAAAAAGGATTACATTGGAAAAAGGACTGTAGGTCCAAATTTGACAAAGATGGCAATCCTTAAAACTAAGCCAGGGGCAACCCCTGCCCCCGTCACCCCAAGGGGGCCATAAAAGTAACCAGCCAAAAGGGCTCAGGGCTAATTGGACAGTCCCTATAGTCCCTGAAGTAAGGCCAAAAATGGACATCACCATCGAGGGTAAAAGGTTCCGATGCTTAATTGATACAGGGGAAGATCAAACTGTCCTCAGCCAAGAGGAAGTGCCTCCTAGCTGGGATGTTGTCCCTGGGCCTCAAATCCTCGGGGTAGGAAGTGAAAAACCATCTTTTGAAACAAAAGGATGGTTAAAATGGAAAGATGAAGATGGCACGACTGGGGAGGTGAAGCCCTTCATTGCTTCTGGACTTAATGCTAATCTTTTAGGACAAGATGTCCTTGGCCAGGCAGATGCTTACATCACCTCCAATCATAAGGGCTTTTATGATGAGCTTTTAGATAAGGAAGAATACCAACAACAGTTCAACACTTGCTATCACCCTAATTACAAAATGAGAGCTCAACAACCCCTCCCCAGAATCAGGGTTTATCCCCAATTCTAGAGGCTGCTGCTCCCCTGGTCCCCCAGATTAAATGGAGAGATGGACCTCCAATATGGGTGGAGCAGTGGCCACTCCCTTCTCACAAACTACAGGCTTTAAGAGATATTATCCAAGAACAACTTAGGTTGGGACACATTCGACCCTACACTTATTCTCATGCCTGTTGGGCTACAGCCCACACTGGGGAAAAGGCTAAACATGAACAGTCATTTACTTCAATATTTTGCCACACTCGGCCTCCCCAGTCAACTTAAAACAGATAATGGCCCTTGATTTGTTAGCAAAGCCTTCCAAGATTTTTTATCCACTTGGAACATATGACACTCCACTGGCATCCCTTACAACCCTCAGGGATGAGCCATAATAGAACGTCACCATCAGAATCTAAAGAACCAACTTTTAAAACAAATGGGGAATTATTAGCCTCTACCAACAGTTAGGAATGGCATTATTTACCTTAAATATTTTAAATTTTCCAAAACATGAGCCAATAACTGCTTTCCAAAAGCACTGGTCAACCCAATCCCCATGTCTTGCTGTTCAGGTGCGATGGAAAGATCCCCTTTCAGGACAATGGAGAGGCCCCGACCCACTCTTAACTATGGGCAGAGGGTTTGGATGTATTTTTCCTTTCAATGAGCCCAAACCTATATGGGTGCCAGCCAGAAATCTCAAGTTCTCACCCACTGCCCAGGGCGATAACAACCCTGAGGAAAACCTTTCTTATGTTTTCCAGAAAACTCCACAATGAAGCAAGCTTATCTTCTGCTAGGGGTCTTCTCCATGATTGGTGAAGCAAGTCCACCCTCTTCTCCACACACTCCGGCTAACCAAACACGAACAGAAGGGGCTTGGACTTGCTGTTTCTGCAACAAGGAGGGTTATGTGCAGCCCTCAAAGAAGAATGTTGTTTTTATACATACCATTTCAGCATTGTTAAATATTCTTTAGCTAAATTAAAAGAAGGATTAGAAAAACGTGGGAGGGAAAGATAGGCCAATTCTGGCTAGTTTGAAGGCTGGTTTAGAACTTCCCCTTGGCTCACCACTCTAATATCTGCCTTAACAGGCCTTCCATGCATGTGGGGTTGGCTAACGGCCCTTATAAGGTATAACCTAGGGTCCCTCACTATGCTTATCCAGGTGATGGAAAAGGTAGCTAATGAACAACACCCCCAAGACCCTTGGGTCAATTTGGCCCTTTGAAAAAATTAACACCAAGGTGTAATATCCTATTTGGCCTCAGCTTGGTTGGATAGTCAATGACGGGTAAGATCCCCTAACGGGGTGAGAGGGGACAACCTAAAACAGGCACAACCACACAAGACCAATACAGGTTCTTTCAGCCTCTGCTTGGTTGGATAGTCAACGATGGGTAAGATCCCCTAACGGGATGGGAGGGTACAACCTAAGACAGACACAACCACACAAGGCTTCTATTAAAACAAAAAGGGGGAACTATGGGACCATGCCCTTTTTCTAAGCAAAAACAACAGATGGCCTAAACGGATAAAAGGTGGCACCCAAGGGAAGTTAAGGGGAGGGCTAAGCATAGAGAGGCAAGGCACGTGCACATTTGACCTTTTCAAGGATTGGCCTAAGCTTGGAAATCCCCACCTGCTGAGCATATAAATATCTTTTGTGTTACAATAAACGGAACTGCCTGACAGAACCCCCACTGCGTGTGTGTGTGTGTGTGTGTGTGTGTGTGTGTGTGTGTGTGTGTGTGTGTGTGTGTGTGTTCCCTATCTGGGAGAGCAGCAGCGTGCTCACCCCTCTCTTGGAATCTCTTTTTGCCCCACGTTCTGGGGGGGGGGAGAAAAAGGCAATCCCTTTGGCCCCAACCCTCTAGGGAAAGGAAAAACCTGTTGGGGTCCTGTGCGGCCGCCGGTGATGCCCAACAGTGATTGCTAGTGGTGTACACAGTAGTACAGCACTTATCTGTGGCTTTGCTTTCCACTGTTTCAGTTACTCACAGTACAGTAAATTAAGATATTTTGAGAGAGAACACATTCACATAAGTTTTGTTACTGATAAAAGTTATAATTGCTCTATTTTATTATTAATTATTAATATTAGTCTCTTACTTACTATGCCTAATTTATAAATTAAATTTTGTTATAGGTATGTATGTATAGGAAAAAACAGCATATATAAGGTTTGGTACTATCTGTGGTTTCAGGCATCCACTGGGGGTCTTGGAATGTATCCTCAGTGGATAAAGGACAACTACTGTATTTGTCCTACCAGAACAGAAAGTTCATCATGTGTCTTCTCTAAAGATTTTGAAAAGGGAAAAGTAGTATTTGATTTTCAATTAAAATCTGAGAGGGTGGAGGCTGTTGCAACTACTGCTGTCATCTGGTTACCATGCAAAGCCAGAGACTGCAGTTAAGCACAGCAGAAAGCAGGGCAGAAAGCAGAGCCAACCTATGAAGCACAAAATTGAGAGCTCTGTTTACTTCTAAATCCAAGTGCCCGAAATCAGCCCTAGCCCCCAAATTCACTTTGATTAAGCATCTATGGGTTTGTTCTACTTTCATTTACAAAAAATAAAACGATTAAAAAAAGGTCAATAATCAACAATAAAGAGGCTCTATAAAGGAATTTTAAATTAATTATTTAATGTAATCATTACTTGAATGTAATATTTATTACATATCCACTAAGTGTCTGAAAATATGGCAGTCAGAATGGATTCTAAAAACTGATTTAGAATCCATTTGTAATGATTTTATCTTTTATTTAAGTTTTTTCCTTCCCAGGACATCCAGGCTTCTGAAAACAAAGATGTAATTACCTGGTGTAATTTAAAGTTGCCTGTACCAGAATAATTTCAGCATTGTGACAAAATTCTATATACTGAACTATTTATAAGAGTCAAGTAGAGAAATGCTGTTAGAACCAGCCTTGCTCAATAGCCATGTTTGATAGACTAACATCACAGGAAATGTCACTTATTTAAAATATCTTATTACATGAAAACCTATTTAAAAATAACAACATTGTCTTAATAATGAATTAATAGAATCCTTTTAGAAATAACTGATTATTTGAATAGATTCCTTTAAAAAATAGTATCTCATAGTACATAAAGAAAAATTATTTGGTAGGTAAAGCATAGGTTCTAGGATAGTACATGGATTTAATTTCTAGCTCTACCAGTTGTAAGCTGAATGACTTTGTCAAGTTTCTTACCCTTTTGCGGATTCAGATCCCTCATTTATGAAATAATAAAAATAATGCAAACCTCTCTTGTGTGGATTATGTAAGGCTGTAAATTATAAGGAATAAAAAGCACATAGTATATGACCTGACACATAATATTCAGTATTACTCCTTTTTAAATTATTACCACACTAAGGTAGTATAAGAATAAAATAAATCAACTTGGTATCTTTGAGAGAAAAGAAAATAAAGATTTTTAATGAAAAATAACAAAGTTTCATTTTTCTCATTCATTTTTCAATGAATTTTTACATGGCTACTTTATATTTTTCTTTAAATATTTAGAGAGT
Source organism: Cynocephalus volans (assembly GCF_027409185.1). Taxonomy (NCBI): domain Eukaryota; kingdom Metazoa; phylum Chordata; class Mammalia; order Dermoptera; family Cynocephalidae; genus Cynocephalus; species Cynocephalus volans. The sequence goes on along the minus strand of NC_084468.1, from coordinate 79,009,957 downwards.
TACTAATTTAGCATATTAATAAAATAATAACTTACAACTTAATTTTATTGATTAGATTTATTGATTTTATTGATAAAATTGAGAAAATGCAACTATACAGAAAATAAATGAATTTATAACAGATTATTTTCTTTAATTTAACTTTTTCTTGATATAATCTTAAGTACAGCATATAATAAACTTATTCCCTGAGCTATGAAGCAATATAAAGTCCAAAAGTCAGAAAAATAAAAAGGTAGTTTTCAAACTCATTATGTAATATGATGCAGAAGACAGAAGAAAAAGTGGTAAAGAAACTGTAGTGTCCAAATAAATGCAGTATTTGGGGGCTGAAATGCCTTTTTTTTCAAAAGACAGCTAAGTCGCATTAAAAAAAGGTCTGTGCTTTCTTTAAGACAAATAAAAAATATATATTTAAAGGTGTTGGGAAAATAGAATAATTTAATTAGGTCCTCTTGCCTTAGGTCTGGTTGGGGGTGGTGCAGCACATTCTTTGTAAATAGGTTGTGCGGGGGTGGAGTTAGTGCACATGCATAGCACTGTCACCATGGCTGGCATTTTACTGCCTCAGGTGTCTGCCCCCACATGGCCATGCTCTCCAACCTATGGCTTCCAAGGACCTTTTTGCCCGTTATCTAGCTCATAGACCTGCGTGTGAGGGGTCTGGGGATCCAGCCTGGCATGTGAAGGGTTTGTGACCCAGTCTGGACAATGGGCTTGAGGGGTCTGTGAGCTCCAGACCCAGCCGTAGATCAACAAAAGGAAAAAGTACTTCAGTATGTAGGCATCACAAATAAATTTTATGGATTCTGGTTTTCTGGCCTTTACTTTTGGAAATATGCTATTAACTATTAATGGACAACCACATAAGTGAGTTCCACATCTATGTAAAGTCTTTTAAATTACTTAATGTGCAGAATTTATTTTCTAATTTTTATCTGTAAACAAGTCATTATGTATAAACTTAAATTATATTACTATAATTTACTATAATTATATTTTAATGTCCTATTTTAAGGCATTTTAAGAGATTTAAAAATCAGTGCTTTCTTCTTAGTTGTATCTGTGCATTACAATATTTTCAAGTCAACTTGTTTGTGTAACCCATTTATCACATTATTTTCATTTCCCTCATCTAATTTCTAAAAAATATCAGCCAATGGTTCTTAAACTTTGATTTTTCAAGAATTACAGCATTGTTTCCTGAACTCTTGAAGTCACACCCCAAGGGACAATTCTCTGGACTTTTATAATGCCTTAAGAAATTGAAATAGAATCATTTTCCATTGCATATGACTATATTCTCCTCAGAATACCTCCCACAGAGGATTCACCCTATGTTTTGTATGGTTATCATTAACACAAACTTTTATGTTCTCAATTAAGCTTTTGTAATAACTGTCATAATGTAACGACAGATAGCATAGCTGTAGCTGCAAGGATATTGGGATGCCTGGGCCAGAGAGAAAATGCAGAAACAGTCTACGGAGATTTGAAAAGCTCATCCAGATAATAAGATTATTTACCTGCAAGAAGGAGCCAGTGTTCCAACCCACAATGGCTAAGTAATCTTTAATCTGACCATGGCTATTCTTGAAGCAGGGAACCCTGAGCATTTTCTGATTGTTAAACCTGCCCCCTTCCACTGGAGAAACTGTTTTAGAAATTTTATGCATGGCTGTCTTAATCGCAAACTTTGGCTTCTGTAACCTAGCTTGCTTCCTGCACCCCTGTGCTAACGAAAGGTAACAGCAGTTTTGCACTGCCCTAAGGACCGAATGCAAATTTGGCCCCAGAACTGGACAATGAGCTATGTCTCATAGCCAACCAATCTGAATTAATAGACTTGCATCCCTCATTTGCATAAGAGGATGTAAATGAGAACTTGGGCGGGAAGTTTTGGCAATATAAGGCTGCTCCTTTCCTTCATTCGGGGAGACACTAGCCTGATGCTCCTGCTCTCCTTGCTTGCAAGCAATAAAGCGCTGTAACACCAAAAAGAGCTGTAAACTAATAAAGAGCTGTAAATACTAACATTGGTCTTGGATTCCTCCCAGCGAGCACGTCTCAACATTCTCAAGGTATTTTACAGGAAGAAAAGGACAAAGGCATTAGTATGGTTGGTACTTACATAGCTGAGCCTGAAACATTGTAACTATTGTTTTCTCCCACCTACACTGCCACACACACATCCCTCCTATGTAATTAAAAATATAAACAACAATGAAACTTGAAATAAACCTAATGAAATCTTTTAAAAGTTCTGATCCTCTCATCATGGTTAATTCAAAAAAAATTTTTTTTAATATCAAATCTTCATATATGAGGGTACTTCAAAAAGTTCATGGAAACATCTGTATTAACTTTTAATTATATTTTACCATGAACTTTTTGAAGTACCACCATATTGTCAATTTACAAAAAGGACTAATCTCCCAGGAAGTGTCTACAAAGTATCACAAGTTCTTGAGAATGTCTGTGTTATAGCTACATTTGGGAGGCAAAAGCCCTGAAGGAATAGGAATAGGTCCAGTTATTCATGCTCACCTGCTAAAGCTCAGAGTCCAAGAACTAGGCACAGGATGAGTTCAAAGGCCTGGCAGATGAACAGGAGTTAAATAAAGAAGCTGCAACCCAAAGTTCGTGAGATGGCCAATGCACTGGACACCAAGCAGACAACACTCAGACTCACTTCTTCTTTTTAAATTTCTTAATTTTTTAAAAGTTTTTAAAATTTATTTTTTAATTTAAATATAAATATACATATTTATAGGGTATGGAGTTGACCATCAGTATTTATGTGCAATATTTGATGATGAAATCAGTATTATTAGCATGTTCATCATTACAAATCATAATTATTCTTTGTGTCCCTTACCCAATTTCTCCCTAAGTCCCCTTCCTCTCCTCTTTTCCCACCTCTAGTAATCATAGGTCTGTTCCCACCTTCTAATGTTCAACATATTATTGTGGTCTGTCTTTCTTTCTTTCCTTCCTTCCTACCTTCCTTCTTTGCTCCCATGTGTAAGTGAAGACATGTGGTGTTTCTTTTTCTGTGCCTGGCTTATTTCACTTAACATAATTTTCTTCAGGCTTATCCATGTTGTTGTGAATGGCAGAATTTTTTTTTTTATGGTTAAGTAGTATTCCATTGTGTATATATACATTTTTCTTATCCAGTCATCCACCATTAGACATTTAGGTGGGTTCCATATCTTGGCTATTGTAAATACAGCTGTGATGAACATGGGAATGCAGATATCTCTTGGACATGATGATTTCCATTTCTTTGGGTATATATCCAGAAGTGAGACTGCTGGATCATATGGTAGTTCTATCGGTAGTTGTCTGCGAATACTCCATACTGTTTTCCGTAATTACTGTACTAATATACAGTCCCACCAACAGTGTACAAGCATTCCCCTTTCTTCAAATTCTTGTCAGCATTTGTTATTATCTTTTTTTTTGGTATTAGCCAGTCTAGCTGGGGTGCAATTATATCTCAATGTGGTTTTGATTTGCACTTCCCTGATTATTAGTGATGTTGAGCATTTTTTCATGTACCTGTTGGTCATTCATATATCTTCCGTTGAGAAATTCCTATTCAGCTCCTTTGCACATTTTTAAATTGGATTATTTGCTTTTTTACTTTGAAGTTGAGTGTCTTGCGTATTCTGGATATTAATCCCATGTCAGATATATAGTTTGTAAATATTTTCTCCCATTCAATAGGTTGTCTTTTCATCCTGTTGATTGTTTCCTTTGCTGTGCACAAACCTTTTAGTTTGATATAATCCCATTTGTTTATTTTTTGTTGTTGTTGCTTGTGCCTTTGGACTCTTATTCATAAAGAATTAGCCCAGTGCTACATCCTGAAGTATTTCTCATATGTTTTCTTCTAGGAGTTTTATAGTTTCAGGTTTTATACTTAAGTCTCTAATCTATTTTGAATTGATTTTGGTATATGGCAAGAGGTATGGGTCTAGTTTCATTCTTCTACACATGGATGTCCAGTTTTCCCAGCACCATTTACTGAAGAGGTAGTCCTTTCCCCATAGTATGTTCTTGGCATCTTTATTGAAGATAAGTTGGCTGTAAGTACCTAGGATGATTTCTGGGTACTCTGTTCTGTCCCATTTGTCCATGTGTTTATTTTTATGCCAGTACCATGCTGTTTTGGTTTCTATAGCTTTGTAGTATAGTTTGAAATCAGGTAGTGTAATTCCTCCAGTTTTACTTTTCTGTTGTTGTTTAGGATTGTTTTGGCTATTTGAGGTCTTTTGTTGTTCCATATGAAGTTTAGGATTATTATTTATATTTTTGTGAAGAATATCATTGATATTTGATGGGGATTGCATTGAATCTGTAGATCGCTTTGGGTAGTATGGACATATACAATGTTAATTCTTCCAATCCATGAACATGGAATATATTTCTATCTTTTGGTGTCTGTGGCATTGGTTGTAATGTCTCCTTTTTTATTTCTGTTTTTTGTTGTTTAGGTCTTCTCTCTTCCTTTTTTAGCCAGCCTGGCCATTGGCTATCTATTTTGTTTATCCTCTCAAAAAAGCAAATTTTTGTTTTGTTGATTTTTTATATCTTTTTTTGTTTTTATTTCATTTAGTTCTATTCTGATTTTAACTACTTCTTTATGTCTACTAGTTTTGAGATTAGATTGTTCTTGTTTTTCTGGTTCTTTGAGATTTAACATTGTGTTGTTTATTTGGAGTCTTTCTATTATTTAGATATAAGCATTTACTGCAATTGACTTCCTTCTTAGTACAGCATTAGCAGTATCCTATAGGCTTTGGTAAATTGTGCTTGTATTTTTATTTGTTTCAAGGAATTTTCTGATTTCCTGCTTTATTTCTTCTTTGGCTCATCAGTCATTCAGGAGCACTTTGTTTAATATCCATACATTTGTATAGTTTTCAAAGCTTGGTTTGTTGTTAATTTCTAGTTTTATTCCACTGTGGTCTGAAAATATATTTGATATGATATCAGTCTTTTTAAATTGGTTGAGACTTAGTTTGTGCCCTAACATATGGTCTATCCTGGAGAATGAAATATGTGTTTTCTGTAGTTGTTGGATTTAATGCTCTTTATACATCTGACAAGTCCATTGGTTTATTGCTGTTTAGATCCAATATTTCTCTGCTGATTCTTTGTATAGATGATCTGCCTAATGCTGAGAGTGGTGTGTTAATGTACCCAACTATTACTGTGTAGGGGGTCTATCTCTCCCCTTAGATCCAATATAAGTTGCTATATATGCCTGGTTGTTCTGATGTTTGGTGCACATATATTTATGACTGTTATATCTTCTTGCTGTATTGATCCTTTCATCATTATATAGTGTCCTTCTTTGCCACTTTTTATAGTTCTTGGTTGAAGTCTATTTTATCTAAGTATGGCAACTCTTGCTCTTTTTTGGTTCATTTGTATGGAATGTCTTTTCCCATTTCTTCACTATTAATCTGTGTGTCTTTATTGGTGAAGTGAGTTTCTTGCAGGCAACATATAGTTGGGTCTATTTTTTAAATCCATTCTGCCAGTCTATGTCTTTTAAGTGGGGAATTTAGTCCATTTACATTCAGGGTTGTATTGAAAGGTATTGCCTTATTCCTGCCATTTTATTCATTACTCTATGATTGTTTTATACTTCTTACATTCCATTCTTTCCCTTTTATTATTTTTCTTTCCTGTTGGGTGATTTTTTGTTTGTTTTTTGTAGTGATAAAATACATTTTCTTTCTCTTTCTCATGTGGATATCTGTTTTGCTAGCAGTTGTTATTCTTTCTTGTGTATTTGTGGTGACATAGAACTCTCTTTTGATTCCTGATGTAGGACCTCCCCTTGAAGATTTGTTGAAGGGCTGATCTTGTGGTGGTGAATTCCTACAGTTTTTGTTTGTCTGAGATGGATACTATTCTTCCTCATTTCTGAAGGTAAGTTTTCCCGGATATAGTATTCTTGGTTGGCAGTTCTTTTAAATTTTAGCAGTTTGCATGTGTCATTACACTTTTTCCTAGGCTGTAGGGTTTCTCTTGAAAAATCTGCTGTTAGCCTGATAGGGATTCGTTTACAAGTAATTTGGTGTTTTTCTTGCTATTTTTAGAATTCTTTCTCTGAATTATTTGACATTTGATAGCTTAACTATAATGTTTTTTTCTGGGAGGTCCTTTTGGGTTAAAACTGTTTGGGGATCTTTGAACTTCTTGGATCTTAAAGACTATATCTCTCCCAATATTTGAGATGTTTCCAGCTTTAATTTCATTAAGTAGGCTTTCTATGCCTCTTCCTTTCCTTTCCCTTTCCTGTACACCTATAATACAAATTAATGTATACTTAAGATTATCAGAAATATTTCTCAGGTTTTCTTCATTTTTTCAAATTCTTTTTTCTTTTTGTGGTCCAACTGTGGTAGTTCAAAAAGTCTGTCTTCTAGTTTGCAAATTCTTTCTTCTGCTTTGTCTGGCTTTAAAAACTAACGCCACCTTAAGTGACATTACAAGTGGTGCCATTATGGGCCCACAAGGGCGTATTAACGTGGCAGCCTAAGACGGGCGGCGCCGGGGAGGAAGTAGGGTGGGAGTGTCTGTGGGAACCTTGCCTTAGCCCTTATTGGCCAAATACGTGCTTCTGCATTCATGAACACTGCGTGATTGCAATAGCTAGGCATTGAGACAGGATGCATGCTCTTGTAACCTTTAAGCTGATTGGAGGATGTAAAAACCTCCCTTCCCCATTTGCCTGTAAAAGCAAGTGCTTGTGTGATAATAAATGGAACTGCTCGACAGAACCCCCACCACATCTGAGTGTCCTTTAATGGGCTGGTTGGGGCTGGTGGCTGTGCTCACCTCTCTTCACGGCTCTCTTCCCCCGTCTCCTCCCAACAGGGACCAAAGGGAAAGAGGTATCTGGGCAATTCGCTCGCCCACCAAGGGAGAGACTGATAGCGAGGCATTTTTTTCTAGGGCTGTTCAGGTTGGCCGGCGGCAGACCCGACACTGCTTGTTCTAGCTTGCTGTTTATGCTCTTGGTTGCAATTTTATTTCTTTGAATGAATTCTTTAGTTCTAGGATTTCTGCTGTATTTTTCTTATTGTTTGTATGTCTTGAATTTCTCACATATGTCCTCAAATTTCTTTTTGACTTCATTGTGATTTTTATTTTTTCATACATCATTTTCAGTTTCCTTAGTATTGTCCTTTAGGATTCCTCTTCACGCAACTCATCAATTTCCTGTTGTTGACCATCTGGTGTTGGAGAATTGTAGTCTTCCTTTGTGGGAATTAAGTTTCCCTGTTTTTTCATTCATCCTCCCATATCTCTGTATTGATGTCTGGAAATCTGTTGGTGTAATCACATCTTTTAATTATAGGAGTGGCTTTTGAAGGGAGAGATTCTTTCCTTTAGAAGTATTCTACTTTGACAGTTGGGTTGGGCTGTAGTGTATTGAATTATGTCCCCCTGTGTAGTGGATTGAATTACGTAACCCAAAACTCATTGAAGCTGGAATTTTGTCTCCCAAGTTTTACGTTAGAAACTTGGTCCCCACTGTGATTGTTATGAGGTTGGGAAATCTTATTATGGAAATTGAAAGGTAAAGCCTTGAAAAAGTGATTAGATTGTACGACCGTGACATAGGGAGTGGATTAAAAATGATGGTCAGGGGTGTGGTTCTGAGGGCTTTAAAAGAAGAAAGAAAAGAGTCATCTTTTTCTCTGCTCTGTCTGCTTCCACCATCTTGCAATGTGAGACCCCTGGGTCACTGTCACCACCAGATGCACTTTGGTTTTCCTAGCCTCAGAAACTGTAAGCAATAAATTTCATTTTTCTTTATAAATCACCCAGTTTCAAGTATTTTATTATAAGCAACAGAAATAGACTAATACATCCCAAAACTCACTGAAGCTTTAATTGTGCTGCCCAAGTTTAATGTATTAGAACTTTGGACCCCATTGTGACTGTTAAGAGAGTGTGAAATCCCATTATGGTAATTGAAAGGTGGAGCCTTGAAGAGGTGATTAGATTGTAGGACCATGCTATAGTGAATGGATTAAAAATGGTGGTGAGGGGCATGGTTCTGAGGTTTGTAAAAGAAGAGAGAAGAGTGTCTGTCTTTTCTCTCTCACTCTCTCTGCTCCACCATTTTTTCAGTGTAGTATTCTGCCATAGCTGTCACTACCACCAAGGCTTTCACCAGATTTGTTCCCTGGACTTTGGACTTCCCAGAGTCAGAAACTGTAAGCAATAAATTTTGTTTTCTTTATAAATCACCCAGTTCTGTGTATTTTGTTATAAGTAATAGAAACATACTAATACATGAACATTTTAAGTTTGTATCTGGATGAGAGGATTAGTGCAGCCTTTGTGTGACTTCTTCAACTGTATTCAATCTTAGAGCTTTCTGTGAGTGTCTTTGTTGCCTAGGGAGTGGGGCTGTCAGCAGTTTCTTGTTGGGGAGAATGATCTGCTGTTGGTCAGTGAGCAGATGTACTCTGTTGCAGCAGGTCCTGGTGGGTCTGTTAGAAAGCCACTGAATCAGGTGTTAAGCCTGGAGCAAGCCTGTGTAAGTTGTGCAGGACCCGGCAGCTTTCTAGGAGCATGCTGTAGGTAGGGTGAAAAAGATGCTACCCAATCAGCTGTTGGTTTTGGAGTAGGTGTATACAGATGTTCCAGGGCCTGGCAGCTCTGAAGGTGGCCACCTGATCAGCTGTTGAGCCTGATGTAAGCCTATAGGGGTGCTACCAAGTACAGCAGCTCTGCAGTAGTCTCCCTTGGGGCATCAGAGCCCCTATCTGATCTCTCTGTCAGTCTGGGAGCAGATATACACAGAGGAAATAGGTCCTGGGAGCTCTATAGACAGCCACTGGCTTATCTGTCAAGCCTAGAGCAAGCCTGTGGGAACAATGCAGGACCGAGCAGCTCTCTGGAGGCAGGCTGTAGAAAGGAAAAGCTGCTATTCAATCAGCTGTTGAGACTGATGCAAGCCTGCAAGGGTGCAGCCAAGCCCAGCAGCACTATAGAGGCCTGCTGTGTGAGTTCAGAAACTGGGGTCTTGGTCCCTTTGTCTGCCCTAGGCTCCAGGTGGCCTATGCCTTGGTCCCACCAGCACTCAAGTCAACATTGTAGAATGCAGGTAGGGCCTCCAGGCAAAGGGAGTCAGACTTGCTGGGACCAATCCAGGGGTCTTGCCGCCAGACACTGGGACTGTGGTCCTGATGGCACCACCCATGTAAGCATGATGAGGGTCACAGGGGAAGGCGGGGCTGCTGCTGGGATAGTTGTGGGCCATACAAGCTTTGTGGGTTCAGCCCCTATGGGCCATGCAAGGTGGGTTGCACATGTGGGGAACCACTGCAGTTTAGCAGATTTTCTGCTCAGCGAGTCTGCCTGTTCACCTGGGGAAGAGGGGGTGCTGAGTGAGTTCAGACACTGGGGTCTTGGTGTTTCTGTTTGTCATAGGCTCCTGGCAGCCTGTGCCTTGGTCCTGCTAGCACCCATGTGAGTGCAGTAGAATGAAGGCAGGCTCTACAGACAAAGGGAATCAGACTTGCTGGGTTCAGGGCAGGGCACATTCCCACCACGGTTTTGGCTCCCAGATAGTGCTGCATCTCAGCTGCTCAAGGCAGAAGAGGTTTTAATCTCCTTGGACTTTCTTTTTCTTAAAAAAAATTTTAATTTTAACTTCTCAATATACATTATATTTGATTTTCATGTCCCTTTACCTGTTCCTCTATCTCTCCTCCCACCCTCAACTACATCATATCTGTTCACTCATCTTAACAAGTTCAAGGAATTGTCGAGATTGTTGTGTCTTCTCCCCCACCACAATTTGTTTGTTTGTATATTTATTTATTTATTTTTAGCTCCAACAAATAAGTTAGAACATGTGGTATTTCTCTTTCTGTGCCTAACTTGTTTAATATAATTTTCTCTAAGTCCGTCCATGCTGTTGCAAATGGTAGTATTTCATTCTTTTTTTATAGCAGAGTAGTATTCCATTGTGTAAATATACCACAGTTTCCTTATCCACTTATCTGATAATGGACATTTGGGCTGGTTCCAACTCTTGGCTATTGTAAATAGTATTGCAATAAACATGGGAGTACAGGTATCCCTTTAACATGATGATTTCCATTACTCTGGGTATATTCTTGGCAGTGGAATAGACAGGTCATATGGTAGATCTATCTGTAGTTGTTTGAGGAGTCTCCATACCATTTTCCATAAAGGCTGCACCATTCTGCAGTCCCACGAACAGTGTATGAGAGTTCCCTTTTTGTCCACAACCTCGTCAGCATTTATCATTCTCTGTTTTTTTGATATTAGCCATCCTAACTGAAGTGAGATAATATCTCAAAGTGGTTTTGATTTGCATTTTCCAAATGCTGAGTGATGTTAAGCATTTTTTAACGTTTGTTGGTCATTCATATATCTTCCTTTGAGAAATATCTATTCAGCTCCTTTGCCCATTTTTTACTTGGGTTATTTGGTTTTTTAAAGTTGTTTGAGTTCCTTGTATATTCTGAATATTAATCCTTTGTCAGATGTATATTTTACAAATATTTTCTCCCACTCTGTTGGTTGACAAACCTTTAGCAAGGCTAAGATGAGAGAAGACCCAAATAACAAAGATAAGAAATGAAAAAGTTGATATTACAACTGATACCACAGAAATACAAGGAATCATTAGAGAATACTGTAAACAACTATATGCTGACAAATTTGAAAATCTAGAGGAAATGGATAAATTTCTGAACACATACAAATTGCCAAAACTGAGCCAAGAAGATACAGAAAATCTGAACAGACCAATAACAATAAAAGAGATTGAAGCTGTTATCAGAAGTCTCCTAACAAAGAAAAGCCCAGGACTGGACGGGTTCAATGCAGATTTCTACTAAACCTTCAAAGAGGAATTGATACCAATTCTCTACAAACTGTTCCAAAAGATTGAATCAGAGGCCATTTTTCCAAACTCATTCTATGAGGCAAACATCTCCCTGACACCAAAACCAGACAAAGATACTTCAAAAATAGAAAACTACAGGCCAATATCCTTGATGAATATAGATGCAAAAATCCTCAATAAAATACTAGCTAACAGAATACAGCAACACATACAGAAAATTATACACGATGATCAAGTTGGATCCATCCCAGGGATGCAAGGTTGGTTCAACATACACAAATCAATAAATGTGATACACCACATCAATAAAATCAAAGACAAAAACCATATGATCATCTCTATAGACACTGGAAAAGCATTTGACAAAATTCAACATTCATTCACGATAAAGACTCTCTACAAGTTAGGTATAGTTGGAAAGTATCTCAACACAATTAAAGCCATCTATGATAAGCCCACTATCAATATCATCCTTAAGAACAGGAACTAGACATGGATGCCCACTCTCACCACTCCTTGGCTTTCACTATGAGACTGTAGGTATACGATTAGCTACTCTCCAACTGGGCCTGTGTCACTAAAAGATTGGGGGGACTCTCTTGAGGCAGGGATCACTGTATTTGTGGTGGCAATGGGAACAGCTGGGTTTTTTACTACTTACCTTTGCTCTGCCTGATTCCAAACCCGTCCCTGCAGTGAGGCTGAGGTTGGAGGCCCTGCTGTGCTCTCTATGGTTCCCTTCCATTCTTCCATGTTTCACAAGCATCTCGTCACTCTCCTGGTGCTCTGCATTGTGTTTCTTCAGGTCCCAGTCAATATATATTTGTTTGTCTGCTGTGGTCTCTTTTCATGGGGAGGGGACTAGCATCAATATTTCTAGTTGTCCATCTAGAAGAACCACTTCTTAAAAGACCAGGCCTTCTAACATATTTCCGATTTAGATAGGGAACTGGACAGGGCTGATTCCACCCGATATTGCCTTTAGTATCAGAAGATGGCAAGACTTGACCACAGTGCAGAAAAATATGCTTCTCTTATATATTATTTGGCTCCAGTGTGTGTGTGGTAAATTAGGAAACTACAGTGGATATTCATGCATTAAAAATAAGCATTATCATTAGTCTTTTCCATAATCCTTACTATGAAAGTTCTGAATCTTCACTATGTATAAAGGACATTTTATCAGAGATGTTTCTTGCATGTTTTATGCCTCCAGTTATAGCCATGTATTAAAGGAAAAGACAGCACAGCAAATACCAGGCTTATAACTTCTTGTGAATTAATAACCAAGTATTAAAGACAGGTGACTTTATTGACCAGTACTATAGGATTTATAGGTTTTTAGAATATTAAATACTTACATCTTATAAAATTCTGACAATAGCTAAAGACGGATTTTAATTTTCAAACTACTCCAAATCAAAGTGGGGTAAATGTTATTACGTATGCAAGGCACATGGAAACAGCTCGTATATGTAACTACACTGGGCTGTATGTATTGAAATGCTGCTTGATGAAACAGAGATTGTCTTATCAACAACAGTTAATGAATATGTTTAGACACAAATACCATTACAATTGAATTTCAAACCTGCTTTTCTCTTATTATCTACACATATCCTCCTCCTTTCTCCTCAACTATATTTTATAAAGGCAAGGTTTTGTTGAATTTGCCTTTTTTGGTTTTCAACCAAAGCTATGAATAAGAGAAGTAGGAAAAACAAAAACAAAAACAAAAACAAAACAAAAGAGAGCACAACAAATGGGAAGTAAATTATGGCCAAAAATGATTTTGTGATTCTTTATGTAAGGCATGTTGTTAAAACGTAAATGTATACACAACTCAAATTACTCCTCATCATTGACAGTGATGAGCACATGAAGGTAATTTTTCTTGTCTCGATTAATTCTGAAACAACTCCTAGGCAACATGATTAAGCATGTTTGTAGTCTTGACTCTTTGTGATCCTGCTAGAGAAATTATTACCACTCTCCACAGTAACACTTGGTCTGACAGCCCCAATGCTGCACCTTGTTCACTTGAAATCTTACCCCAACTTTTCCTACACACATGAATTGGCTCCTCATGTTTCTCTCTTCACTCATGTTGTGCATAGTTATTATAACACTCCTTCCATGTCCAGAGAGGGAAAGGATTTCTCCTCCACTCTGCATGAGAAAAAGTTTCCTTTCTTCAACCTTGCCTTATTCCCCTCAATCAAATGAGTGAAATCAGTGAATTATTTCATTTATGTCATTGAGAAAATGGTCAGGAAAATTTCCTGATCATTCTTTTTGGCTTTTTCTTTTCTCTTTCAGAGAAATCCTTCCTGATGCCTTCTCTTCCTTGAACAGTAAGCTCCAGGGAGATAGAGATTAGGGCTGGAAATGGGGATAGGGTAGGAGGGTTGGCATTCTGCAGCTGCTTAATCAGTGACAGGGTGGGCAAGTTCACCTGGGGTTGGGGCCAGGAAATAGAAAGGACATCATGGCTTCAGTTTCATGCTGTGACTCCTTTCCAGCTTTACCTGATCTTTCCCTCCCTTACTCCAGGGACTAGTTTCCCATTCACTCAGAACACTTGTAATAGAACTTGGAGACCCCAAGCTTCAGGCTGAAAACTCCCAACTCAGAAATGCCTATTCTCATTCCTGTAATACTACAAATATCAGATATTAATTTTTCTCAGAATAACAGTAGTCTCTTAATTAAAAAAAAAAAAAAAATTAAAACCTTTATTCCATCTCAGAAAGAAAACCCCCAGGGCAGAATTCCAGACATGCGAACACTGAATATTTTTAAAATTTTATACTCTTAAATTCCAGCTCATGGTAGTTTTTACCTACCTAAATAAATATATCTTCATCACCAAGTGAGCAGGAAGCACATAGCAGATACAGTTTCAACACAGAAGGACCAGTATAGACAGGCATACAACTGGAAACAGAAATGTCCACACTCAATTGAACATCCACACTTGCACATGACATTTATCCACTTAAAGGTAGAGACTAACGCACAAATATAACACATTGAAAAAATGTGCTAAGTGATGCATACACATTTAGGTTTCTTTATTCAGGAAATAGTGCTCTCTATCACCTTTTGTAGATTTCCTGGAGTGGGTGTGTGTGTGTGTGTTCTCTCCTCTTATCTGCCTCTTTAGGATGGCAGCAACTGCCTTCCTCATTTCTCTCCATCTATCACTGCAAATTGTGCAATATATTGCATATAGTAAATATTTATTGAATATTTTAATTTATTTTTAATGAGTGAGGGAACACATCTAGGCAAAATGTTACGGATGTAAAGCAAGATCCAGACACATATTCCCCAGGAAGCATGTGAAATTAAGAGAATTGTGTGATGCTGAATGAAAGACTGGGTTTGAGAAGACACGAGCAAGTAAGATTTGTTTAGAAAGGGAATAAACAGGGTAAAACAGATTGGCTTGCTATAAAGCAAACATGTGATTTTGGCATTAAATATCAGAGAATTAAAGTTCAAGAATCTCATGGAATGATTGAATAATCTTACTCAATTCATGTAAACATTTGAATGTTTAGAAATAACATCGAATGTTCATTTAGTATTTTAAGTTTCTAAGTTATTTGATTTTAATTCTTTAGACTTTTTTAGTACAATGCTTACACTGTGTCCATTTTCTAAAACATATTAATAATTTCTCAGCAATTTTTTCACTTCTACTGTAAAGAAAAATTATTGAAACAACAGAAAGACTGCCATTTTATCTGTTTTAGAAGCTAATATTACATCACTTTTTAAGGTAACCACTCAAGCCTAAATCAATCAGAAAACATAATTCTGCCTTGTTCTTTTGTTATTCACATGTCCTTCTACTTCGTAATATCAGATATCAGCTCCTAATAGCTATGTTTAATCAGTTTTTTTATTATAAATTTATTTAACAGGATTATACAAATACAGACTGTATTTTTACTTATGAAAACAATTATATTAGGTACTGATATGCATAGTTCCATTACTCTTAATTTAATAAGCTGTTAATGATTCGTTTAATAGGTGTGATTATATATTGCACCCAAAAGAGGTATTCTACTTTATTCTACTTTCAGAACTGAAAGCCGTAATCCAAGGAAGTAGGTTTCAGACAATGTGCAAATAAGTTTAAAAATGAAAATCTGCCATTATGTTTTAGTCCTATAATTCAGAGAGTGAGGAACTGCAAATGAACATAAGCAACAACCTGATTCTTGCCTTAAGAAAGGGTGTCTTACAAATAGCTAGAGTCCATGTCAGAATTTACAATGCTTTTCCCAGTGAAATAAGTTGATTGCAAATGAATAATTTTTCAGGTGACATAACATTTGCGACTCTAGAAGACAACTCACATTTCAATTCTGAAGAATTCTATGATAAACACGTCATTTTATCAGATATACAGTGGCGAATGATTAAGACAGTGCATTATACTGTATTCAGAATTCTTTTTTTCAGGACTATCAATCCAACCATAATAGTATGTTATAAAAACATGCACACTTGGACAATTCCTCTCATAACAATAGCATTCCAAATGTTTCTGCAGATGTTTGGTGAAGATTGCCTTTGTGACAAGAATGGATGTTTAGATGCTCATAAGCATAAAAATCTAACACAAGAACAAGGAGAAACATTTTTTTCATGAGAGTTAAGTTTGTTCTTAAGTAGTTTTGGAACTAAAGTTTCAATGTGCGGCACTGAGTTTAATAAGCTTTTATACATAATATGGAACAATGTGAATTACGTTGCCATTTTCAATGGAGCAAAGTGTCTCCCCCCATCCCCCACCCCCACAAAATAAAGCTTTATTCAAGATTTTACAGAAGAAATATCAAGGATTTATTATATAAAAAAGTGGATTTCAGTTCCACCTGGTGATTTAGCAGCAGGACAGTAGATGATGTGACTGTAAACTGAGTTAACAGAATGAAGAGCTCCTGATGCTCCACAAACTTGTACTTGGCCTATTATAGCTACTGTGGATCCAGATGAATGTTACAACTGCTAATGCTCTTACCTATTATTTCCTACTTCCTTCTTTAGCATTATACTACATCCTCACAATCGAAGTAAGCTAAATAGCCCCCCTTTTTTTAATTGGAATGTATGGAATTGATTATATGTACCTATTGTATATAAAAAATAAAAAGAACTAGAGACACTTGTACCTAAAGAATTACAGAGCTGTAAGATAGTGATTGTAATTTTCCATTTCTTTTCTGTGTTTATTCTTACATCCATTCTTGTCCTAGGTGACTTTAATTAATTTATTATTTACATTTAAAAGTATTCCACTTTGATATATTTACCCATGAAATTTGTAAGTACTCAATAATGAAGACGTGCAATAATGTTGATAAAGTGATAAAATTATCAATCTAAGCAATGCTTTCTAGATTAAAAGAAGAAAGAAAATTATATTTCGATTACCAAGGAACACACAATTTTAAGAATTTTTTCAATTTATGGTGTAAATAATTATATTATTTTCAAATAAAAACACTGAATTCAGAAAATACAATTAATTATAAATTAAAATTAGTTTTTAAATGAGTACTCTCACTGGTTTCAACACAAAGAAAAATAAACTGATATAGTGCATTTTTAGAAATTAGCAAGACTTCAATAAGTTAATGAGAATTTAATGACATATCATTCATTTTTATTGACTACAGTTCATTGAAAATTCATTAAAGTATTTATATGCATTAGCCTAATTTTCATGGAGATGGACATAACTATATGTTGGAAAAATATTGCAATGAGTTTCCATTGATGATACAGACCAATACATTTGAAAGATGCAGAACTTGTGCCTGGCCTACTTGGTTTCAAGTCTAGCCTGGCAATAATTAACAATGAACAAATATCCTGTGCAGATGTTGTCCTACATACAGCTTGTTACAAAGACATGATATCCCTGTGCTTATGGAGCTTATAGCCTAGTGGGTGGGGTACTCTATCAAATAATCACTTCTCTTTAAATGTGAAAATAAACATCTAAATTAAAAAACGAGAGAGAGATTCTGTTTCCATTATTTTGTGCAGATTTGTAAAGGGTGGTTGACAGAGTCAGAAAGGTAAAGAAAGATTTTCTTAAGGGACTGAGATCTAAAAAATAGGAATCACTAGGTAAGAGGAAGGAAAAGAAGTGCAAATATCTTGAAGTAGGAAAGAAAAAGGAAGTAAAAGGTCATATGGCCAAGCAGAGAATCCTAAAGCAAGATAAGGGGAGGACAGGAATAGGCCTTTGTAGATATATTGAGGTTTTCTTGCATGAGCAAGGGTGGGTCTAGAATTACAATGGGATGATCATATTTGCATTTCAAATAATGACAACAACAACAACAAAAACAAAAAAACAAAACTAAAGTGTCCATTCTGGTGTTACATGGAATGTAACACTGAAGGAAAGTAGAACACACAAGGCCGTTGAAGAAATAGCAATAAGAAATTTAATTAAGCTACTCAACTCCTCGGAATGTCATTTTCCTCAAATATAAAATAAGGGGGTTGGCTTTTAAGATCCCTTTCATTTCTAATATTCTATGAATCATGTAATTTGGAAGTGAAACCTGCACCTAATGGGCAGGATACTGACTACAGAAAGTAGTTAGTAAAAGCCAGCACACCCACCTCTCCAGGGCAAATGATCTCCTTGATCCTATCATAACAGGGATATTTTAAATTGGGAAACTAAAAAGATAATGAATAGTTTTTATTTCTATGACCAGATAAAAAGTTAGCTTTTTCAGAAAATTGTGTGTGGCTTTCCCAAGGGGAAGACAAGTACTCTCTTGGCTCAGCAAAAGGGTTATTTTAATGCTTTGAGGGGATAATAAGAGAAATTTCTGCCAATTGGAAAAAAATTACTTACGAGTCTTTAAGAGTCATTCTTGGCTCTTTTCTTACTCCACACTTGCCATAGTGATCAGTGTAGCCACTCCATGACTTTTTGTATCAGCTCTAGGCAGTGATATAGATCTCAATATTTTGTCTCCAGTATTAATCTATCTCTGTAATTTCATTTCCATATTTTCCATTACCTTCTAATAATCAATAGCCAAAAAAGGTAAATAACAGAAAAAGAAATTAAATTACTTCTAAATAAGTAGCAGTCCTGCAAATTATAAAATTCTTAGCTCCAGATGATAATGAAAATACTGCTTATCAACCTGTGATGCTGTAAAACCAGTATTCAGAGAGAAATATATAAACTTAAAGGAGTACATTAGAAAAAGTAAAGGCTAAAAATTAATGTTAGAAATCCAAAATAAGAAGCTAGAAAAAAACAAACAGAAGAATAAGCCCATGTACACAGCAGAGAGAATATAATACTCTTAAGAGCATAAATTGGTGAAAGAAAAAAACAATGGAGGGTGATAAAGCAAAATGATTAATAAAATTAGCAAGTGCTGTGGATTACATGTACCCCAAACACACGAAGCTTGTTCCCCACTGTGACAGTGTTAAGAGGGTGGGAAAACCTTTTATGGTAATTGAGAGGTGGGGCCTTGAAGCATGATTGGATTGTGAGGATCATGCCATGGTAGTGGTGATGGTCATGGTTCTGATGGATATAAAAGGAGAGCACGTGAGAAGCACTCTTTGCGTGCTTCTGCCATTTCACCATGTGCTACCCCGTGTCACAGTAGAGTTACCATAAGGAAAAGGCTCTCACCAGATGTGTTCCCTGGACTTTGGACTTCCCAGCCTCCAAAACTGTAAGCAATAAATATTGTTTCTTTAAAAATTACTCAGTTTAGATATTTCTTTTATAAGCAACAGAAATGAACTAATACAACAAGTCTCTGAGAAAAAAAAAAATTAAGAACAAAAGAGAGAAGCCAAGTATAAACATTAGGAATTGAAAAAAGGATATGACTATAAACGTATCAGGGAGTAAAAAGAAGGATATCATTAACAGTTTTAGGCCAAAAATATTTAAAGGTGGGGCTTTTGGGAGATAATTAGGTCATGAGGGTGGAGGCTTTATGAATGGGATTAGTGCCCTCATAAGAGGAAACACAAGAGAGAAGATCTCTCTTTCTCAGACATTGCCATGTGAAGACAGGAAAGAAGACAGCCATCAGCAAACCAGGGGCTCTCACCAGACATCAAATCTGCTGGTATTTTCCCTAATCAAAAATGTTTATTATTGTTTGATAGAGTCCTTCCATCACAGGAACATTTAACTAAACTATCATTTTCAACTAAGCTGTACAAATACTTCTGGCAAGTTTCACTAAATCTAAAATGCAAAATTTAAGCAATTCAAAATATTTCTGTGGTTATAGAAACAGAGTTCAATTTGATTTTTCTCTATATATGTTATCTAGGCCTTCCTTACTGAGTGGTGTTACATGAAAATATCTTATATGTAAGTATTTATTACATATTATCAGTGCAGAAATTCTATAATTCAAAACACAGAAAAGCAAATTTAAAAAATTTTTTATAAAACCAAAGCTACTCACTAACAGGAATATCTAGAAATTTTGAAACAGGCATTAATTTCTAAATAAATTCATAAATTTGTAATCAACGAATAAACATGTTTATTTCTCAAACTGAAACTAATTAATCTTTTATTCTAAAAAAATACTATTATAGGCTATAAATATTTAATTACATTTTCCAAACTCTTTTTCTTTGTCTATTGTGAAGACGAAGTAGACTGCTGTCATGTATATTGATAGCGGAACTGTAGTAGTATATAAAAGTGAAGATAAGTGAATTGGTCCATGTATTTGTCATATGGCAGGCAGCCAAGTCTAAGTCTGGGAAACTTTGTGCAGTATTAAGAGTAGCAATGAATGAAAGAAGAGACTTTTATTATACCAGAATCTCACTGCTGAGATTTGATCTTTGTGTTGAAAATCTGCAGCACTATTAACCTTGACCCAAGGCTCATGTTTATCTGGACTTTTCCTTTCTTCATCTAATTATTCCCTGTGGCAGCCACTTCTAGCTGCCTATCTGATACCTGTTCTCCCTTCCTGCTAACAGAGAAAATCTTCATTTTTTTTTCATTTTTTTTCAGCTAAAATACTTGCTCCTCCCAGCTCTCTTGAATCTATAGATGGCACATGGAACACTTTTGAGCAATAAGACATTGGCAATAGTCCCTGTCTAATGGCTTAAATTTCCAAGTAAAGCTTCTCCAAGAGAAAACCCTTAGAAACCTTTCTTATTCTTGTCTAGAACCCATGTAGAAAGGCTTGGAGATTCAACAGCCATGACAGTAATGACAAAATTTGCCTACTATGCTGTTGAAATAAGAAGACAGAGAGGATTATAACCCATCTACTACCTTAGGAATGAGAAATAAGGTATTTTCTCCTGGCAAAGGTTTGCCCCAAGCCATTCAATCCCCTTTCCCCACAGGTAAAATGACCTTTTGCAATTCCTAAGATCCTCAGTACTGCATGGAAGTTCTAAGAAAAAGTCCAGGACCTTGCTGATTTCACCAAGACACTATATTGGCTCTATAATGCTACTCCCAGATCTCCTGTGTTTAAAACAAGTAAACTCAAGTAAAACAAGTAAATTATTCATAACCAAGGCATGACTAAACATCCTTGTCCATGAGTTTTTTAGTTGTTATTTATCTGCTAACAAATATATATTCAAACATAAACTATTATATTCTTAAATTTATAAAATTGCTCTTTAAAGTTAAAATTACTTCATTTCTTTAGAAATGTAAATTCAGGGCCGACCTTGTGGCTCGCTGGGAAGAGTGTGGCGCTGGGAGCGCCGAGGCTGCAGTTTGTATCCTATATAGGACTGGCCGGTGCGCTCACTGGCTGAGTGCAGTGTGGGTGACACCAGGCCAAGGGTTACGATCCCCTTACCGGTCACAAAAAAAAAAAAAAAAAAAGAAAGAAATGTAAATTCAAAAGATCAAATATCTTTAAAACCTGTCACCAGCATTTTGCTCATGTGAACAAATGTATTACATGCATTTGTGAGTTCTCTTCTAAGTCCTTTGCTGAACACAACAAGCAATTAAGTTGTTTGACACCCTGACAAATAGCAAATTGGTATGCAATACACCTTACAGACTGACATTCTCCAAATTATGAAAAAGTAAACCTACTAAATAATATAAGAATAAAATAATAGAGTTTTGGAGATAAAACGGTTAAATGCAAAATAAAACACCATGTGGACAAAGTCATAAGTCCTGATTTAGACACTGAGTTATCTTAGGCATATCTCTCTACCTCATTCATTGTCATTGTGAAGTAAGGGGGTTTGATTAAATTACTTTGAGATGATCTCCAGCTTTAACAATTTTTAAGAAATTGAAACTATCATAAAAGAAATTTTAATGTTGCTGTTTATAAAAATCTATCCATTTATTCAGAATGCATTTACTGAGTGTCCACTACATAATGATGGGGAATGTGGAAACCAAAATTGTACATAATCCAGGCTAGCTAGTATGGGGAGTTCCAGTCTTAAGAAAAGTGAATTTCATGTAAGAATGCCCCATGGGGATATATCCCCATAGGTCATTGTGCCAACAAGATCTTGCTTGTTATGTTCAGAAAATTTATGCCAAACTGACCATAATGGGGTGCTGAAAACTTCAAATTAGACTTTTTATATTGCTGCAGGTTTAAATAAAGGATAATCTGCTTTTTGTTTATTAAAGAAAAATGGTTCAAAGTTTAAACTCAGCTAAGCATCTTAATGTACGTATTCTAAATATATGCTAAATATAGAAGATAAAATATCCTTAATTTAGAACAGTTCTATTTGTATCATTATGTGTATGTGTATATCAAGTAACCATTCATTAGTAAAAGTTAGATTTACTTGATAAAAAGAAGATTAATCTTTCTTAGCTCTTTAGTGTTTTTGAAAAAAAGCAGTCGGGTCATCAGAATTTCATTGGGTGCTAGTTAAAAATACAGGGTCCTGGGCATAATCTAAACCTACAGAATTAGAAACTTTCAGGATGAGCCCTATGAATCTGTATTTTAAATAAGCTTTCTTAGTGATGCACGCCAAAGCTTGAGAACCACTGCTCTTCACTTATTCATAAAGGAGACCATCTGTTTATCTGCATTGAAAAGGCAACATGGACTGTCACCAAACACCTGTTTTCATGATTGCCAGGTACCTTGACCTTCCAGCCCGATTGGATTTCTTCCTGTTGGCTACAGCTGGATCCAGCTCCCATATGCCTACTCAAGTCTCATAGGTATTCCTTTTCCGGGTTTGGCTATTAACTATTGGTACTTAAACCCAGTCTTCCAACTAGATCCTGATCTTTGCTGTCTCTACAGATACTTCTGTGTCTTAAAAGAAAAAATGGAACCTTATTTTGCTGCTATTTTTTTCTTTCTTTCTGATATCATGCTGAAAAACACTTTTGGATTTCAACCTTTTTAACTACTCCTATTTCTACTTCTATTCTTACAGTTTAGTTGACCAGGGGGCCCTTTTTCTTACATATACAATGAAACTTTCAATCTGAGCATCTACCTGGATTTTCTTTTATTCATTTGGCATGTTTAGTAGGTCACATATCAACTGAAACTATCAGAAATGCTTTCATACCTATTTTTTAAATCAAAGCAGGGACTTATATTGAAAACATACTCTAAATAATGGTTAAAAATATATTTTTGTGGTAAGACACATAAATATTCATGTTTCCCTTTCATTTGATTAATATAACTTTTGATTCTTTCATTTAAAACATTTTTGTTGAGCAACTACTATGTGCTAGTTACTGTGTTCAGTCATAGGAAGGAAAACAAAAATGAACAAAACAAGACATGGGCCCCCACCCTTAAGGAATTTAGAGTAAGATCTATATAGAAATCATTTTTGAAAGTAGTCATTTTATTAACAATTCTTCACCAATTTTCATTTTTTTTTTCCAAATCATATTAACTTATAACAAGCACTTGAACATCAACTTATAGAGGAGATGTGGAAGGTCTAAAATCTACAGAGACTTAGATAACTAAAATTGACCAAATTATTAAATTAAAATGAATTTCCAAGAAAATTAAGTTAAGACATTCACCTCATCCCAGGAGCAAATCAGTGAGGTGACACAGTCTTGAAGAATACTAGAATATTTATGAGAAAAAGATAAAAGATACATTTTTCTTTGCTCATATCAAAATAATTCAATAGATTTGTAACCCTGCTAAAGGCAAAACAACTTTGGGAAAGCATTGTGTTTGCTGTAAATGACTCTGTGTTTGGTGGCATTTTAAATAATTCATTCATTTATCAAATATTCATTCAATACCTATTTTGAATCTTCCCTGATTTATCCCATAATGTTAAGGATGAATTAGTAAGTAAAAATCCACGTTTTTTGTCTTAGGGGAATTCCATTTTTGAGACAGAGACAGATCTCATAATAACATAAATATTGTACTTGTAAAATGAAAATTTTACTATGGAAATACAAGTGATGAGAGTAAAATAGTAGTTGGACTGTTCAGAGAGATAGTGGAAGACTTTTTTGAGGAAGCGATGAGCATATTCATCTCTGAAGACTGAGTTGAGGGAGACCAGGAGGGCTTTCATGTTCAGAGGTTCTGTCTGCTCTGGCAGGGAAGAGAGCACATTTGGGAAACTAATTATGAGCATGACTTCATTTAAAACATTTTTATTTTTATTTATTTATTTTTAACTTTTATTTTGTCAATGTACATTGTGGTTCATTATTGTTGCCCCTTACCAAAACCTCCCTCCTTCCTTCCTCTCCTCCCTTCCCCCCAACAATGTCCTTTCTGTTTGCTTGTCGTATCAACTTCAAGTAATTGTGGTTGTTATATCTTGTCCCCCCCCCCCGGTTTTGTGTGTGTGTGTGTGTGTGTGTGTGTGTGTGTGTGTGTGTGTGTGAATTTATATATTAATTTTTAGCTCCCACCAATAAGTGAGAACATGTGGTATTTCTCTTTCTGTGCCTGACTCGTTTCACTTAATATAATTCTCTCAAGGTCCATCCATGTTGTTGCAAATGGCAGTATTTCATTCGTTTTTATACCTGAGTAGTATTCCATTGTGTAAATGTACCACATTTTCTGTATCCACTCATCTGATGATGGACATTTGGGCTGGTTCCAAATCTTGGCTATTGTAAAGAGTGCTGCAATGAACATTGGGGAACAGGTATACCTTCGACTTGATGATTTCCATTCCTCTGGGTATATTCCCAGCAGTAGGAAAGCTGGGCCATATGGTAGATCTATCTGCAATTGTTTGAGGAACCTCCATATCATTTTCCATACAGGCTGCACCATTTTGCAGTCCCACCAACAATGTATGAGAGTTCCTTTTTCTCTGCAACCTCGCCAGCATTTATCATTCAGAGTCTTTTGGATTTTAGCCATCCTAACTGGGGTGAGATGGTATCTCAGTGTGGTTTTGATTTGCATTTCCCGGATGCTGAGTGATGTTGAGCATTTTTTCATATGTCTGTTGGCCATTTGTATATCTTCCTTAGAGAAATGCCTACTTAGCTCTTTTGCCCATTTTTTAATTGGGTTGCTTGTTTTTTTCTTGTAAAGTTGTTTGAGTTCCTTATATATTCTGGATATGAATCCTTTGTCAGATGTATATTTTGCAAATATTTTCTCCCACTCTGTTGGTTGTCTTTTAACTCTGTTAATTGTTTCTTTGGCTGTGCAGAAGCTTTTTAGTTTGATATAATCCCATTTGTTTATTTTTTCTTTGGTTTCCCGTGCTTTTGGGGTCGTATTCATGAAGTCTGTGTCCAGTCCTATTTCCTGAAGTGTTTCTCCTATGTTTTCTTTAAGAAGTTTTATTGTTTCAGGGTGTATATTTAAATCCTTAATCCATTTTGAGTTGATTTTAGTATACAGTGAGAGGTATGGATCTAGTTTCATTCTCCTGCATATGGATATCCAGTTATCCCAGCACCATTTGCTGAAGAGGCAGTCCCTTCCCCAGTAAATAGGCTTGGTGCCTTTGTCAAAGACCAGATGGCAGTAAGTGTGCAGGTTGATTTCTGGATTCTTTATTCTATTCCATTGATCACTGTGTCTGTTTTTATGCCAGTATGACAACAAATTTGAAAATCTGGAGGAAATGTATAAATTTCTGGACACACACAAGCTCCCAAAACTGAACCATGAAGACGTAGAAAATTGGAACAGACCAATAACAATAAAGGAGATTGAAGCTGTTATCAGAAGGCTCCCAACAAAGAAAAGCCCAGGACCAGATGGATTCACAGCAGAATTTTACCAAACATTCAAAGAGGAATTGACACCGATTCTTTACAAACTATTCCAAAAGATTGAAACAGACGCAAATCTCCCAAACTCATTCTACGAAGCAAACATCATCCTGATACCAAAACCAGGTAAAGATATAACCAAAAAAGAAAACTACAGGCCGATATCCTTGATGAATATAGATGTAAAAATCCTCACTAAAATACTAGCAAACAGAATACAGCAACACATACGAAAAATTATTCACCACGATCAAGTGGGATTCATCCCAGGGATGCAAGGTTGGTTCAACATACGCAAAGCAATAAATGTGATACACCATATTAATAAACTCAAACACAAGGACCGTATGATCATCTCTATAGATGCTGAAGAAGCATTTGATAAAGTTCAGCCCTCATTCATGACAAAGACCCTCTATAAGTTAGGTATAGAGGGAAAGTATCTCAACATAATTAAAGCCCTATATGACAAACCCACTGCCAATATCATCCTGAATGGGGAAAAGCTGAAAGCTTTTCCTTTAAGAACAGGAACTAGACAAGGATGCCCACTCTCACCACTCCTATTCAACATAGTGTTGGAAGTACTAGTCAGAGCAATCAGAGAAGAGAAGGAAATAAAGGGCATCCAGATTGGAAAAGATGAAGTCAAACTGTCCCTGTTTGCAGATGACATGATCCTATATATCGAATAGCCTAAAACCTCTACAAAATAACTCTTGGAATTGATCAATGATTTCAGCACAGTAGCAGGATACAAAATCAACACACAAAAATCAGTAGCATTTCTTTTCTCCAATAGTGAACATGCAGAACGAGAAATCAAGAAAGCCTGCCCATTTACAATAGCCACCAAAAAAATAAAATACTTAGGAACTTAATTAACCAAGGAGGTGAAAAATCTCTATAATGAGAACTACAAACCACTGCTGAGAGAAATTAGAGAGGATACAAGAAGATGGAAAGATATCCCATGCTCTTGGATTGGAAGAATCAATATAGTGAAAATGTCCATACTACCCAAAGTGATATACAAATTCAATGCAATCCCCATCAAAATTCCAAAGACATTTTTCTCAGAAATGGAAAGAACTATCCAGACATTTATGTGGAATAATAAAAGACCATGCATAGCCAAAGCAATGCTGAGGTAAAAAAATAAAGCTGGAGGCATAACACTACCTGACTTTAAGCTATACTACAAAGCTATAATAACCAAAACAGTATGGTACTGGCATAAAACATTTTTAAAAAGAAAAAAGGAAAAAAAAAAAAAAACTAGCTTCAGTTGAAAGCTAAATGGATCTATTTCCCAATAGACATGGAGTTTTAAGAAGGAGAGTATTTCATGAACAATCAAGAAAATAAGTTAAATGCTTGATTACAAATAACACGACTGTAAGTAATAAGGTAAAACTGCTGTTTTTTTGTACACTTGCTTTTTAAGAAATCCATGATTGCTTAGGTCAAGCTGTAATGAGCACCTTTCTTGTAATTTCTACTTCCCAAATGGTATAGGCATCTAAAAAGAGTTTCTTCTATCAAAGGCAAGCCATGGAATACATTTTGGTCACTCAAGCTATACATTCTTAAATGATTTCAAACTATAGACTCTCTTTCATTCATGATTAACATTAAAAATTGCATAATTCACCAAAACAGAAATAAGAATAAAATTACTGGAAAAAAAGTGTTGTTACTATCATAGTCTTCCTATTTGGGCCTACAGTAAAAAAGACTGTGCAGAGTAGAAACATTTATGGAGTAAGAATCAAAGTCTACTCTTTTCTACTAACTAGTTTGCAGTCCCAGATCAAATTAATTAACTTCTCTGGGGCTACCCTATAAAATAAAAAAGGAAGAAGTTTGGATATAAACTAACTTTGAAATACAAGACAAAGTAAAAAATAAAAAACAAACAAACAAAAAAATATAATTCCAAAGTTTGTTTTAAATTTTCAGACTGAATTAGTTTCTGTTTTTCTTTCAGTCTACTGAAATTACAAAAACCATGACTACACAACAGTTCACTCTTTCCTATTTAATAAATAGTGGAAAATTGACCTTGATTTTAGTATAGGTTGAACTTGACTATTATCTTTCAAAAAGGCAAATATACTAAGCAATAGAAATCAATTGTACTGGAAAGATGGGCTAGAGATAGGAATGAAAAACTGTGCTTTCTTGGTTTTATTAAAACAGATGATTCCTCTATAAATGTGAAAATTTCTCCATTTTTATAATCATCGCTTGTCAGCTGGTATAGAGGAACTTGCATTTACAGTACATTTAGACATTAAACACTGTACCCCAGCAAGACAGAGATGAAGAGTAGACTTCTTAACAAGCTCTTTGAGAGGAAACGATGGTACTCAAGGAAATCTTTTCACCTCTTTGCCTCAGCAATAAAGTATTTCTTAGTTCTAGATAATTTAAACAAGTCTAGAAGATCTATAATAATGAATAATGGACATGTTTTCCCAATAGTTTTTCAGGAGACTGAATCCATAACTCTAAAAAAAAAAAAAAAAAAATCGGTAGAGTAACAACTGATTGCGTTTTTAATTCAGACAGCGTATGGTAAAAATGGAACTGGAAGGAAACTGTTGATGCCAAGGGATCATCTGCATCTGAACCTCAGGAAAATGAGGACAGGCAGGATCTGAATGAAGATGCCTTGGGTCAGACTCACAGATGATGTAGCTGGAAGGACAAACGTGTGGAAGACTTGCAAAGCATTCCAGTCCCATGAATTTAAGAGGTATCCTAAAGTTTGGCTATGGTTAAAAACAACAACAGTATTTATTGTGCCACACAAAAATCACCACACCTGGGTATTCTATTCTGGCAGGAGAAAAATAAAAATGCAAGATAAACAAGTGAAAAATGTAGTATTTTAGCTACTCTTTACTGAAATAGTATGTTATATTTTATCAATGACAAGTGGTAAAGGGAAAAAATTAAGCAAACAGAAGGATTGGCTTTAAATATTAGAATATCTCCCAAACATATATATCCAGGCTAGACCTCTATCCTGAACTCTCCAGACTTACTCTCCAAACAGTTCAACTGTCTACTTGACATGAATGACTAATCACTCTCTCAAAATTAACATATACAAAATTAAACTGATCTGCCCTACCAAACTGGCTCCATCTGTAGGCAGCTAATGGCCGCTCCATCCTTCCTGTTGCTCAGGTCAACATCTTGAAGTTATTGTTGACTCCTCCAGTTCTCTAACATCTAATATGTCAGGAAATCTCTTGGTTCTAATGCCATTGCTACACCCTGTAGTCACCATCATCTCTTCAATCAGTAAAATATTTTTCTGCCCTTGTCTACCTATAGTCTATCCTCAACATACTAGCCAGAGTGATTCTTATAAAATATATCATATCACGACAATCCTCCACTCACAATCTTTCAAAGGCTTCCCATCTCCCTCAGTGTGAAAGAAAAAATAACTAAAAGTGCAACTTGTAGAAGTAGAGAATAGAATTGTGGTTACCAGAGGCTGTGGTGGGGAGTGGATGGACAGGGACTGGGGAGATGTTAATAAATGGTACAAAGTGTCGACTAGACAGGGGAATAAGTTTTAGTGATCTATGGTACAGCATGATGACTACATTAATAATAACGTATTGTAAAATTTCAAAATTGCTAAAAGAGTAGACTTTTTTTAGGGCCCACAAACGAATAAAAGAGTAGATTTTAAATGTCAACACAAAGAAATGAGAAGTATGAGAGGTGAAAGACATGTTAATTAGCTTGATTTAATCATTTCATAGTGTACACACATATCACAGCATCACATCGTACCCCATAAATATGTATAATTATGATTCATCAGGCAAAAGTGAAATTTTTAAAAAAGAGATAAAGACTCCATATAACCCCATCAGAGTCATTTCTCTGACACCCTTTCCCACCACAGCCTCTCAACAACGCTGTAGCCACACTGGCCTACTTGCTATTAATCCATCACACCCCTGCCTTGGAGCCTTTGCACTTTTTCTCCAGATATCCTCAGGGCTAACTTTCTGACCTCTTTGAAATCTTTGTTCAAATATCAGCTTCCCAGTGAGTTAACTACCCAGTTTAAAATTACCGACCACACCCCCCCATTCTCTTCTATCTTACTACACTATTTATCTATTATATCTATTGTTTATTTTCTATTCCTTTTCCTCCCAATATCAACTTTAAGGGTGTGGGGCTCTCTGTTTTGTTCACTGAAGTTTCTCAGGTTGCCTAGAAAAGTGCCTAGAACATACATCCAAGATTCAGTAAATATTTGGAAACAAAGTATGTAAGAACGTATGTGTATGTGCATGTAAAATCTGAACTCTAAAACTCTTGACAGAAGAGAACTTTGTGACGGAAAGAAACCTAGGAGACATTTATTAGAAAATATTGGCCTTGGTACTTAGCAACCCTTTGAAGGACTCCCAACCCTTCCCAGAACAGCATAATATACAAGGGAAAGGTGAGAGCCGCTAAGGAATCCTTGGGTGAAAATATCTAGTGCACCTGCAGTGCTTTGCTCCATTAGGACTGGGAAGAGATGTTTGAAACCTAAATGAAATGGTCCCTGCTCCACAGGAGAAAGGTTGGCAGTATTTTTGAAGAGACAGAGATTTTTGCAGATAGAAAGTAAAACATACAATTGTCCTACTGATGCCCTCAATGTCTAACATTGCCTAGTCACTGGTCATCGTACATGACCCACCTCCTGGGGGAATTTATTGGTCCCTCTGGAGGAGGATCCTTGGAGACATATGAGGAGCACAACCATAGCTGCAATACATTAAGGAAACAAAGAAAGGACTCCTGATACTTCTGTAGGGAATTGTTTTGCCCTCAAAGTGGCTGAGGATTGTAGGGGGTCACTGATATTTAAATCTGATAGTCTACTCTCAAGATCAAAGCAAATAATTTGTATAAGTCTGTAATATTTAATTGTTTTCTAATGATTTTTTTTCATTAAAAATTATCCAAAATATCATTATGATGTAACTTTTCTTACTTATCTACTGCATCTGAAAAGATAATGAAATACTGGAAAGAACTTGAGTTTGGGGGTAATTCCTCAGTTTAAATTGTGATTCTGCCAATAACCAATAGTATGAGGGAGAGAAAAATATTTTTTCATAGACTCAATTATATCATGAGTAACATGGTTGTAATATGAACCAAATAAGATTGTTGCGAGTATCAAATGAGGATGTATGTGAAGTCTCTTGTATCTCATAGAAGTTCAATAACTAGTCTTCTTTCTTATAATTGTGCATGTTACTTCTTCAGAGAAGAAACTGAACGAGTGAGAGATTAAGGGTCTTGTTCTCTATGCCCCACTTTTTTGAATGCTGTTTCTGTCCCAATGTCCAAACACATTGAATATTCAAGTTAGTGGTTTTCCTATATCATTTACTAAGTTTTTGTGCCCTTTCTATATTTCAGGCTCTGCTCTAGATTTGGAATACATAGCTGCCTTCGTAACTTTCAGATTATGCAGATCGCCCCTAAAGTATTTAATTTTCAGTTTTAAAAAATTTCACAGAGAGAGAAAGATGAGGTGTTGTCATGCATGGTCTTGGCCGGGGGGAATATGCCATGCAGGTAGCAGATGCTTTTCAGAAATTTCATGACTATCAGGAAGGAGTCTTTACAATTCCTACAGTGCCATGTTTTCAATCATCTCCTGAACTGTTTCTGCTATAAAACATTAGGACAGAAGATAGTGGCTTCCGGATAAGTTTTTCTAAAGTGGAAAAATAAAATCAAATGAAGCGTAAGTTTACGTGAAGAGTGCTACAGAAAATAGACTACCACCTTGCAGGCAAAATAAGTTAAAAAACCAAACGAAACATACTTTCTTTCATTATTCTCAAATGTTATCATTATTCTCAAATAAGATGTGATTTGATCACGCTTTCAAGAGAATGAAGTACCTATTTTCTAGTACCAGAGTGAACTATTGACTTCCAGAATTTGAAGAGAAATTTATGAAAGGAAATCTCTGTGTTCATCAAGTGTCTATTACCAACCCAAATGTGCTATCATTTCCAAACAAAAGACAAGAATGTTCATTATGTGTGAAGGTCTAGCCAGGCCTATAGAATTTGACAAAGTGATTTTGACATTCCCTCGTGCAATATTTTTATGGATAAGAAATTGGTTAAAATATATAAAATACATCAGCCCTCTTGTGAAAAGAAGTAAATAAGAGATGTCATAAAGAAGCCATAGGAAACATTAATCTATAAAACGCAATCCTTGACTCTCCCTTCCCCACTTGATTTTCTAGTCTCCCTGTGTGTACCTCAGGTTTCTCTAATACTGGGTGGCAGAAACACCATTTGTTTACCCACCTGTCAGCTACTTCTCTTATGCTCCAACATCCTACTAGGCACAGCAGGACCGGAACACCCAGAAGTATGTGGCCCAGGGCCAATGCTTTAATTAGACACGACTGTGCATTATTATAGCAGACAAATATAACGCAGATAAAAGTCTCCTAACATGAAGACCACCTTTTGGTGTGTAGTTATTTATAGGAAACACCCCAGCAATCACCTTGATTTTCTTATTATTTATGATAGCTTGTGCTGTTAATTCTAACTTGAGCGTGCATACCTAAGAGGACGCACCTATTTTGTGTCATGGAATAAACATAGTATATCATATTTTATGATCAATTGCAGTGTATTATAAATGTATATAGTATAAGTAATGTAACAACACTGTCACAGGAATTTTACAGATAAAACATAAATTTCAAATACAGTTCTTTCTTATTATTGGATATACAGATCTACAGTCTTTGGAGCCTTTGTAAATGAGTTTATTCTCCTTTTTTTTTTTTTTTTCTTTTCTTTTTTTTGTCTGACCGGTAAGGGGATCGCAACCCTCGGCATGGTGTGGTCTGCACCACGCACAGCCAGGGAGCACACCAGCCATCCCTATATAGGATCCGAACTTGCAACCTTGGCGCTACCTGAGTGAGCCATGGGGCCAGCCCAAGTTTATTCTCCTTTAAGAAACACTGGTAGTAATAGCACTTATTTAGTGTACCAGCCATTATTCCATGTTCTTTGGATTTATTAATTTATATGACCCTCATAACCCTATCGTATGAAAACTATTTTTATGCTGCTTTCACAGAACAGAGACCTAAGATAACTTGCCCAAGGTCACATGGCTCATAAGTGGTGAAACTAGCAACTGAACCAAGACAGTCTAGTACTGAGCCTATTCTCTTAACTGCTTATGCTGCGCTATTAAATGTAAATAATTGAAAATGCCTAGGCATACAGTAAAGCTCAAGTAAATGTTTATTGATCCCTATACTTTGTAAATTAATTATTACTGATCAAGATGATTGGTTCATTTGTTGTGCTTTCTTCTCATATTTTCATAAGCATAAAGAATTTTAACAGTTTATTCTTGCTCCACTTCAATTTAATGAATTAATGCCAATAAAGAACATAGAGCAAAGCCTGGCAAATACTCAGTAAGTGCTAGTTGTAAGCTACTATGGCATCAATGATATTTCACTTTATAACTTATTCACTCAACAATTGTATATGTGGTCCCTACTAGGTACTGCCTGGCACTGGGTTATGCACTGGATATACAATGACAAATATGGTGTTGTCTCTGCCCAAAAGGAGTTTATAACATATAATAGGGTATAGCACTTTCTATTAATAACATACCCTTATCTCTGGGGCCATACCTTTTCAATTTATGGGACTAACTTCCATCTGCCTCTCTTTTCTTGAGAAGGAGAAGGCATATCTTCTTCTAACCATATCAGAAGCTATAGATGATTACTCTGTCCCTGCCTAAGGACAGGCCAGAAAAATAATCACACACACACAGAACACACATACAGAATCATCTAAGATTTAGTCCTCATCTAATGACTGAACTTGGTATATAAATACCCTATTCCCTCACCTTTTAGGAAAAATAATTCTGAATTTTGTATTCTACCATTTTTCAGAGTTTTCCTTTAGGATTAAGCTCCAATTGTCCATAGTAGTATCCAGATTGATAGTCACACTTTACAGGCTGTTCTTCACTGTCTTACTTTCTATTCCTTTAAAATAGTATCCTGGGTTTATCTACCAATTTACTTACTTGCACTTGAATCATTGTCTTCAGGGAGCCTTGCTTCTGAGGTAATCTTAACTACAGCACAGGGAAATAGACATGTACATATACATAAATAAGAAAAACAGACATAGTTGTTGATCCTACACTAGGCATCCATATTTGATATAGTACAGATTAAAAAAAAAAAGATAGGTTAATTATCTTGAGGATCTCAGAAGGTAGCAAATAGAGAAGAGAGTACTCTAGGAAAAGTGGGGAGCTTGAGTAGATACAGAATGAGAAACTCTGTGTCATTATGTTAGTAAATCAGCCTGGCTGCAGCAGAGCATGCAGTAGAAGGAGCAATCTGCAGAGATAGTGTGGGACATATCAGAGAGAGATTTCCTTAACTTGAAGAGGTTAGACTCAATTTTGTAGGCAGTGGTGAGTCATTAAGTCAAACTTAATTGATGTTTTAATCAGTTAAGTAAAAGGATAACATATACTTTGCATTTTACAAAAGTTAATCTTGCAGCAATATAAAAGAGTAATTGGTTCTGTAGATGCAGCAAGAGAGGCCATCAGAAGAACAGTGCAAAGTTTAAGGAAAACATGAGAAAAGTAGGAACTAAGTCAAAGAAAAATGGAGAAAAGAATAATAATTAAAGAGATGTTGGGTAGGTAGAGCCAATTGACCTTGGTCACCTGGTGAGAAGATAGAATATGGGAGGAGAAAATGACATGGGCAACTTCATTATTGCTTGATCTGATAACTAGATTTGTGGAAGTGCTTTTTAGTAACATGGGAGAAATTGTAGAGGAATAGGCATTGATTTACAGAATAGAAAGGGGAAGCTACAAGATAAGAAATTCAGTTTTGAAGTTAATGACATTGAAGTATCTCTAGGGCATCTAAGAATTGTCCAGTAGGCAACTACAAGCGGTAAGAAGAGAAATTTGGGGTTTTCATAATGTAAGAATGTATTAATCATCTGTTGCTACATAATCACTTCAATCTGTTATTTTCACAATTCTGTAGGATGTCTAGGCAATTCTTCCACTTGTCTCACCTGGACTCCCATGTAGCTGCATTCAGCCTGGATGAACTGGGAGGTACAAAATGGCCTCAGAGATGGATCTGGAGGCTTGAACTGGTTTATCTCTTCCATGCGCCCTTGAATTCTCCAGACTAGCTTCCTTATGTGGTGGAATCAAGGTAGAATCCAAAGAGACAAAAGTAAAAGCTGCAGTCTCTTAAGGCCAAGGTTCTGGACCATGTGCGATGTCACATCTACCCCTTTTCCTTGGTCAAAGCAAGTAGCAAGTCCAGACAAGACTCAAGGAGGTGATGCAGCAACAACCTTACATTGCAAAGGGGCATAGACAGAGAAAGGTGTGATTCATTAGTTGCCGTTATTATAACAAAAAACTCCAAAATGGTTTTGAAATCTCGGGAGTACCAGCCTCATAGGTAGGAACTAAAGCCAAGTAAGCAGTGAATCAGGAGGCAAATAAGAGATTCAGAAATAAGTGATAGAAAGAATGCAAACCAAGGAAGAAAAGGACCAAGGAAGCCAAGGGCAAAAAGCCTTTCACAAAGAAAGGAGTGTTTAACACATCAAAAAACTTCAGAGAGAGCTACTAATAAGACCAAAAAGTACATTAATTATAATATATAATGTTGTAATTAATCATATAAAGAATTAATATAATTATTACTAAGTACCTAAAACACATTTTTCTATGCTGACAGAAAACTGTGTTTTAAGTACTTAGTGTTTTATGAACACAGGAAAAACAGCTTTAAAAATTTTCATACATACGTATTCTTAGGTAAGATGATAAGCATAAAAATGTGTTATACTCAGAAAAAGATCTTCAAATGCTGTACAATAGAAATATAAGTTCAAGAGCAAAAAAGAAAGGTATACATTTTTCAAATGTTAAAAATGAGCTAGCTTGTATTTTTTTAATGTTGGAAAAGGGTATCAAATAAGTATGATTATTAGATTTCATTAAATACATTTAAAAGAGGGATATAACATTTCTTATTAGTCAAGATTTCCCATATGCTGGAATCAGTTCCCTATGCAACTATATAAAATTTATTATGAAAACAAATTTAGATGTCAAGTTAAACATGTGTGAAGAAGTACATAGTTTTTTCAAAATTCTGTTAGCAGGGTATGAAATGCAAGTGTGAAGCCCACTGGTCTGTGTTGCATGTTTTATGCCTTTTGTTTCCTGAGAGCACTTACTTTAGTTCATACATATGAGTTCCTTTTTATATTATTTGAATAACGTTCATCTTCCTTACTAGTCTGTATGTTTCATGAAAGCTGGCATGGGGCTTAGTTTTGTTCACCAGTATATTCCCAGCAAACTGTGCAGCATCCAGCCTATTGCAGGTATTTAATATATGTCTGCAGTTTAAATTATTCATTTAGCTTACCTCCAGGAAAAATTAATACATCTCTCATCACTCTCAATACCACATTCAAGTCTCTGCCTCTTACTCCTTGATATCCTTTTGTACCTATAAGTCTTGCTAGATTAATCAGAGCTGCCTGTGGTAATTAGTATTATATTTTATGACTCATAATACAGCCATCCTTTTACTAACACTAAATGATTAGCTTTCTATTACTATTACAATTTTTAGAGATAACTTTTTGTACACAAAGAAAATGCTGTATTATATAAATCTGTACACTTGTTATAAAAGCTGCATTCCACTACTTAAGCCAAAGTTGTTTCAGTCTTGGACGTTTTCATATATTTGATGTCTTTTAGTTTTTCCATGTTTTAAAAATCACAATCTTTTCCCCCTGACTTGCATTTCTATGACACTTGATCATCTGTTCTCTTACACAAAGTTTACTAATCAGAATAATAACAGTTGATGATAACAAGAGAAAATGGATAGCACTTTTGAGTGACAACCCATGCTTTCATAAATAAATGTTTTCAGTATTATTGTTAGAAGACACATTTATTGAAAGGATGTCCATCGAATTTCTGCATTAATTGTAATCAAACAGGACCAGTATTTCTGTTTATAGGGTACCACATATAAGTATGCTAAATTCGCCACATGAACATGTGGCACTGGCTTTAAGACGTATTGACCAGTCAGTCTCACTGTATGTGAGTATATAATTTAATAGATTTTATTTTAGAAACATTTGCCAGAAATTTAAACTGCTGCTTTGGGTAAAAGAAACGCACTCAAAGGTAGGTACATTAAAATTACATTTGCTTCCACCACAGATTTGTGGTAACAATTGCACAAATATAATAAACATACGTTTATTGAAAGAATGAAACTAACCTTGTTGTTGTTGTTGTTGTTGTTGCTGTTGTTGGTGCTGTTGTGGAAAATATTGTCATAATACAGTCCACTATTAGGAACAAAATCTGTGTTAAAAAAATCTTCATTTAGCAACAACAGCAACAAATCTGTAGTACATTTCTGGCAGGTGAAAAATATTGTCATTCTGATAGTACTTGCCAATAGCAGTATAAAACAGCTACAGATAACTTAAGATTTAATAACGAAGTTTGCACATCATTTTATTGACTAGAGTTGGCACACGTATAGCTTTTTAGCAAGAACTTAAAGGTCCTGAAGGCTAGAAACTGGACAATTTCTATTTAAAGTACATATAAGCACATGTTTAAGAGAAGATTTTTACATGTGTCAGATGAACCTTATCTTCTATAAATACATCATGATTTTAAAAAATCATGTAATATTTACATGAAAGTGATAGTAATATTAAAGAAAGTAATAATTATGTTAAATAGTTTAATCAGTCAAAAACAGTGGTGCATAAGCAGATATGTCTTAAAAGTTATTCCCCCTAGATGATAATGGATTAGCACTTTATTTCAAGACAATACTATCACCTTCTGGCATTTACCTGAGGAAAAAAGCATCAGTGGGTCCATTGAATCAGAAGAACATGTACAGTTAGTCATTTTACTCCATTTTGATAGATGACAACAAAAGCAATGCTCTCTAACTGACACCAGAATTAGAGCTTGGAATTTAGGGCAAAGTGAGATAGACCAGAGCTGGAGATGAGAGAGTTTGGAATGGTCATGCACACCAGGATGGCCAAGTTCATCAAGGAGAAGGCCCTGCTGGAAGGGGTGCAAGAAAGAACAGTGTGGCAGGTGTTACATTATGATATGTATATTTTAGTTTTCATTCATGGTTCTGGCTTGTTCTAACCATCCTCTTAGAGCTGGCCATAAAAAAAATTCTCTGATCTGCCTTATCTGATTATAGGTCATAAGACCCCCTTTAGAGAGGAGGGGTACCACCCTATCTCAGGGAGAAAGGACATAGAGAGGACAAGAAAAACCTGAATAAACAGGCTTGCTGGGCTTCCCTATCCAGTCTGTTAGTGTTAGATCATACCCTTTTTGTCCAACCACATTTCTACACAGTTGTCCATGCCTCAGTCATGCCTAGGTATTCAAGCTTCCATTAAAACCCCAAGAGCACTGGGTTTGGGAAGCTTCCACATAGCTGAGCACATGGAGGTTCCTGGAGGGTGGTGCACCTGAGGAGTGCATGGAAGCTCCGTGCCCCTCCTTCCACACCTTGCCTTATGCATCTCTTCATCTGTATCCTTTGTAATATCCTTTTTAATAAATTGGGAAACATAAGTACCTGTTTTCCTGATTCCTGTGAGCTGCTCAAGCAAACTAATCGAACTCAAGGAGGGGGCTGTGGGAACCCTGGTTTATAGCTGGTTGGTCAGAACTTCCAGAGGCCTGGACTTGAGACTGGCATCTGAAGGGAGAGTGGGGAGTCTTAGGGACTGACCCCTCAATGTGTGGGATCTGATGTTATCTCCAGGTAGGTAGTGTTGGAATTGAATTGGAGGAAACTCAGCTGGTGTCCACTGCAGAATTGCTTGCTTGCTTGGTGTGTGGTGAGAAGTCCCAATATATTGGTCACAGAAGTTGGTAATCTATGATGATTGTGTTGTGAGAGCACAGTGGTTGAGAGAATGACAATAAATGGCAGCAAATCAGGCTAGTGGTGCAGCTAAACAGTCTCAGATCAGATCAGTGGAGTGCAGAACACAGGGTTTAGAGTAGGACTGGCTAAAAATAGCAAAGCTTCAACTCTGAGACTATGGTAGCATGGGCTCCTATTTCAACGTAGCTAGTGTTCTTATAAAAAGGGGGAAATTTGGAGAATGACATCCACATAGGGAGAACACCAAGTGAGGATGCAATTATGCTGCCACAAGGCAAGAAAGTATGAGAAGCTAAGGGCAGGCCTGGAATGTATTATTTCCTAGAGTCTTCAGAGGGAGCTTGGCCCTGTCAATACCTTGATCTTGGACCTCTAGCCTCTAAAACTGTGAAACAATAAATTTCTGATGGTTAGAGCAACCAGTTGGTGGCTCTTTGTTATAGCAGCCCTAGCAAACTAATACACTAACCTATCTTTGTTCCAAATCCAAATTCATACTTGGCAAGACACTGAAGAGCTCTAATTCACATACCTAAAAAACAAAAAATGAAACAAACAAAAACAACGAATCTAAATATAAAAAATGCAAAAGGGTAAAAAAAGATGAGTTAGCTTCGGTTTTACATTCCATTGCTAGCTATGAGCTGCGTTGTTCCTTGTACAGTACAAGAGCTGTAAATCTCTTGTGTAGGATTGCTCTATAACATGTAACACTTCAACTTAAGCAAACATTCATTTGTGGCAAGTCAATATCACAAATGAAATACTGTCTGAGGGGAAAGGAAAATCAATATCGACCTTTAGGATCATTAAATTTTGATAAGGCTTTTCTGCAAACATCAATATACTACAAAACAGATACATATATTTTTCTTTCTATTTAATAAAATTTGTTTAGCAACCAGTGAGCTCACATGCGAGCACACACAGACACACACACCCAGACACACACACACACACACACACACACACACAGTGTTTTACAGAATCAACAGTGGCCTCTTTGAAGATTTTTGCTGTTGCTTGTTTTCTTTTTTAATAGATGTATTAACAGTATCAGCCTTGCCTTTAAAGGAAAAGAAGCACCATGCCAACCAGACACCTACCTGCACTCCAATGTCTGGACAGAGAGCTGTAGAATTAGAGTAGTCAACTAAAAAGGATAAGTGAGATTTAAACTATCCACTTTCCATATTTGAGAAATATGTTGCTATTAAAAAAAGGTGGAGGAGAAAATGCTGTTGACTAATATGTGAGGGAAGAACTCAGCATGAAAATGAGGACAACTAAATAAAGTGTCCTCAAAAAGCTGGGCTGCTTACCTTCCCCTAGGGTTTGGGCCAGTAGCCTAAGAAATTATTTTGAAAGATCTCAATTGTTTTCCATTAATGTTTTTCATTTTATTAAAAAGTAAGCTTTAAATAACCCATTTCTAGACATGAGAAAAAACATTTTGCTAAATTATGTTTTACACATTTAGTTTCTTGTTCTAATTAGAAAAATCGTAGGCTCCTCAAATGTTTTTCTTGTATTTTTAATGCTATCAATTTAGCTATACATTACTGTTGGAAAATTATCTTTACCCCATTCCATTCAATGTTTGATTAACATTCCTTGCAAAAATAGGCTAATGAGAATTTGAATGTGCTAGACTAGTAATTCCCAAATTCTTTGTTCAGGTACACTTTCAAATATGTGCCTGTTCATGCAACAAACAGCAAGGATGCACTCTTTGGAACTGAGAATGCAATGAACAAATACGTTGTTAACGTGTAGCCTCTATGGAAATGTGTGGCAAATCAGACATAGCACTTTAGCAAATACTCTTGTACTTTCTGCTAATCCCCTGAGGTCATAGTAGGTCCAGACAACATTGCTTGCAGAAATATCCACAAAAATGTCTGCAAATATTTCCAGTCTAGTGTTTATGAGGTCCTTTATAATGGCAAAGGACTTCCATTGATTCCTGTTTATGGACCTTTACCTTTTAGTTTCAGGAACATTTTCTTCAAAGTGCCTCCAGGTACCCTAAATTTTTAATATCCAGCATAATATTCTCTACCTTTTTGCTTTTAAGGCAGAGTCACTCGTAAACATTTTGTCAATCATTATGAGATGTAACGTTCACCAAAATATAAATGGAGAGGCCACAGCTCAGTGAACAGCAAGCTGTGCAGAATATGCATAGGGCAGTGACATAAAATCTCTTTGTGTTCATCCATACTTTCAAATGTGTGCATACACACCCAAAGGGGGTATATTTTTGAAAATAGAAGTGCACTGAAGTCTGATTAGGGCAGGAATGGTTATTATGCAAGACCTTAACGGTAAAGGAAACTAACATCTACAGATGGAGAGTGTTTAACAATCAGACGCATCAGATCTCATTGGCTAAAAGCATTTCATAGCCCTCAGATCACGAGGAAAATATAAGATTACAGTGTACTCTAATGTGCTCTTTAAAAGATAGAGAGCATTATAGCATGTCAGTGCTACTTGGGCCCCATTAAAAGGAGTATAAATGACAATATTTTAGATAGCACTCAATGAATTTAAAGGTTCAAGACAATTCCAAACAAGTTTGTGATCACAATGCAGATGCTATTATACCAAAAGAACTTCTTATTGCTTCTATTCGAGCATCCGCACTATTTTCTCAGTTGCTCTTTAGCAATAAGCTGTTCTTATTCTCTCAAAGCAAAGGCTTTTCACATTTCAGTGGACACAAGATTGTTGTTCTTCCACTTTCCTCTTCCTCATTGTGATTTTTGTCATGCTTTTATCACATCATGTAACCCACTCGGCAAAATGTGTCATCTAAGAAATATCACAGTCAGGGTATACACATACCAAGCCATAGAAAAAAAAAATTAAACAATTTGCTTACAATTTAGTAGTACAACAGTACTGGGTTCAGAAAACCCAGCTAATCTATGCCACGTGGATTATAAAATACTACTGTAGGGACTGAGCAAAAAAAGGCATTATAGAAAAGTTGCTTGAAAATAAAGGAAGTAGCAAGAGGAAGTAAGAATAGATAGGGTAGTATAGCTTAGCTGTGTTTGAATCTGTTCAGATTCCCTCCTTAAATCATTTCTTAATTTTTCTTCATGGAAAATCACTGCACAGAGAGGTCATATGGTGATATACTCTAGGAAAATGTAGAAATGTTTTATTTAGAGTTGATACATGATGGATAAAACAGTGTATTCATAAATCATTGTTTCCTTTTAAAATTTTTAATATTTACTTGTACATATTTGCAGGGTACAGTGTATTGTTTCAATATATGCATATACTGCACTGTGATTCACTTAGCATACTAGATAGCATAGTTTTGTACCCATTAGCATCTGGTAACCATTTTCTACTCTCTACTTCTATGAGAACAACTAACTTTATAGTATATTTTGAAGTCAGGAAGCCTCCAACTTTGTTCTTTTAGTTCAGGATAGCTTTAGCCATACAGGATCCTTTTTAGTTTCATACAAATTTTAAGATTTTTTTTTATTATTCTATTTCTGTGAAGAATGTCATGGGCATTTTGACAGGGACTGCATTGAATGTGTAGATTGCTTTGGATAATAGGGACATTTTGATGATTTTAAATCTTCCAACCCAAGAACATGGCATATCTTTCCACTTATTTGTATCCTCTTCAATCATTTTCTCCAATGTTAGTTTTCATTGTAGAGGTCTTTCCCCTTGATTAAATTTACTCCTAGGTATTTCATTTTGGGGGTAGCCTATTGTGAATGGGATTACTTTCTTGGTTTCTTCTTCAGCTATTTTCTTATTGGCATATAAAAAGGCTATTGATTTTTGTATGTTGATTTTGCATCTTGCCACTATACTGAATTCATTTATTACTTCTGGTAACTTTAGGGTTTTCTATGTATATGATCATGTCATCTGAAAATAGGGAAAATTTGACTTCCAACTTTTTAATTTAGTTGACCTTTATTGTTCTCTCTTGCCTTATTGCTCTGGCTAGAACTTCCAGTACTGTTTTGAATAACAGTGGGGAAAGTGGGCATCCTTGTTTTGCTCCA
This sequence comes from Cynocephalus volans, assembly GCF_027409185.1. NCBI lineage: Eukaryota > Metazoa > Chordata > Mammalia > Dermoptera > Cynocephalidae > Cynocephalus > Cynocephalus volans. The sequence goes on along the minus strand of NC_084468.1, from coordinate 78,967,622 downwards.
GATCTTAGAGGAAAAGCTTCTATTTTTTTGTCCATTCAGTATGATATTAGCTGTGCATTTGTCATATACGGCCTTTGTGGTGTTGAGGTGCATTCCTTTGATACCTAATTTGTTGAGTATTTTTATCAATGAAGGGGTGTTGGATTTTATCAAATGCTTTTTCTGGCACATATGACATGATGGTTCTTTTCCTTCATTCTGTGGATGTGATGTATCATGTTTATTGATTCATGTATGTTGAACCATCCTCGCATCACTGGGATGAATCTCGCTTGATCATGGGGAATGATCACTTTAATATATTGTTGGATTCTGGTTACTAGTATTTTACTGAGGATCTTTGCATCTGTGTTTATTAGGGATATTGGTCTGCAGTTTTCTCTCTTTGCTGTGTTTATTTTCCAGTTTTGGTATGAGGTTAATGTTGGCCTCGTAGAATGAGTTTGGAAATATCCCTTCCTCTTCAATTTCTTTGGAAGAGTTTGAGACAAAAACAGTATTAGTTCTTTAAATGTTTGGTAGAATTCAGCAGTAAAGCCATCTGGCCCTAGAGTTTTCTTTGCTGGGAGACTTTATTACTGCTTCAACCTAATTACTTGTTATTGGTCTGATTAGGTTTTCTAGTTCTTCATGATTCAACCTTGGTAAGCTGTATGTGTCCAGTATTTTATCCATTTCTTGTAGGTTTTACAGTTTGTTCACATATATTGTTTATAGTAGTCTCTTAGGCTCCTTCATATTTCTGTGGTATCAGTTGTAATGTCTCCTTTTTTTATTTCTGATCATATTTCAGTCTTCTCTTTTTTCTTTGTTAGTCTAAAGGTTTATTGATTTTGTTTATCTTTGTAAAACCATCTCTTTGTTTCATCCATCTTTTGTACTTTTTAAAATTTCTAGTTCATTTATTTCTGCTCTTATTTTTGTAATTTCTCTCCTTCTACTGATTTTGGGTTTGGTTTGTCTGTTTTCCCAGCTGTTTGAGAGGTAATTTAGTCTTTCCTCTTTTTTGATGTAAGAATTTACTGCTGTAAACTTCCCTTTAAGAACTACTTTTGTTGTATCGCTTAGGTTCTGATAGGTCATGTGTTCATTTGTTTCTAGGAATTTTTAATTTCCTTTTTGATTTCTTCTTTGACTTATTCATTGTTTGGGAGCATGTTGTTTAATTTTCATGACCTAACATATGGTCTATTCTAGTGAATGTTCCATAGAATGTGTATATTGTAGGTATTGAATGAAATGTTCTACATACGCAATCAGGTTCAATCAACAATCCATAGAGTAGAGATTAATTCTGATGTTTCCTGGTTAATTTTCTGCCTGGATGATCTATCCTGTGCTGAAAGTGAGGTAGTAAAGTCTCAACTATTATTGTGCCGGAGTCTATTTCTCCCACTATGTCTAGGTAGTAATTACTTTTTATAACTGGGTACTCCAGAGTTGGGTGTGTATATATCTAGAATTGTTATATCCTCTTGTTAAACTGATCCCTTTATCATTATGTAATGACCTTCCTTACATTTTCTTTTACTTTCCTTGGCTAGAAGTCTATTTTATATGATGTAAATATAGCTACTCCTTTTCAATTTGGTTCTCTATTTGCATGAAATATCTTTTTCCATCCCTTCACTTTCAGTTGGTGTGTTACAGGTGAAGTGAGTTTTTTGCAGGCAGCATAATGTTAGTTCTTATTTATAATTCATTGAGCCACTCTGTGTCTTTGAATTGGAGCATTTAATCCATTTACATTTAGAGTTATTATTGATATATAGGAAATTGTTACTGCCATTTTGTTCCTTTTTTTCTGGTTGTTTTGTTGACCCTTTTTTCCTTTTATTTAATCTTACTGTCTTCCTTTGTAATTGAGTGGCTTTCTCTGGTAGTGTATTTATTTTCTCACTATTTATTTTTAGTTTGTCTCATAAGTTTTTGTGTTATGGTTGCCATAAGGCTTTAAAAAACATGTTATAGTTATAACATATTATTTCAAACTAGTAAAAATTTAACTTCAATATCTAAGGAAAAATAAAAGCCAACCACACAACTCTACACTTTGATGTTATTCCTCCCCACTTTTTAACAATTTGCTGTTTCAAGTTACTTCTTTTAATATTGCCTGCTTTTTATATGATTGTTGTATATGTTAGTGTCTTGTTAGATTTGTCCTTTAATCTTCATACTAAGGATGTAAGCAATTTATTCACCACCCTTATGATATTGGAATACTTTGAGGTTTTCTGTGAATTTATTTTACTAAGGAATTATGTACCTTCAAATGTTTTCTTGCCGCTCCATCTTCTTTCAGATTGAAGAATTCTCTTTAGCTTCTCTTATAACACAGGGCTAGTGTTGGTGAATTCCCTTAGCTTTTGTTTGTCTGGGAAAGACTTTATTTCTTTCATATATGAAGATTAGTTTTGCTGGATAGAGAATTCTTGGCTGACAGTCTTTTTCCTTCATCTGCCTTTGTAAATCATTCCATTGTCTTCTGGCCTGAAGGGTTTCTACTAAGAAAGCCATTGAGAGACATATTGGGGCTCCGCTGAATGCTATGTGTTTCATTTATTTTGCTACTTTTAGTATTCTTTCTTTGTCTTTGTTTTTTGGTAACTTGATTATGATGTGCTTTAGGGTGTTCTTCCTTGACTTGAATTTGATTGGTGACCTCTGAGATTCCTGTACCTGGATGCTATCTCCTTTCTGTATACTTGGAAAATTTTCAGCCTTATTTTCTTGAATATGCTTTCTACAACTCTTCCTTTTCCCTCTCTTTCAACTAGGTCAATTATGCAAAGGTTATTTCACTTCAGGGAATCTCATATTTGCTATATTTTTGTTTCATTTTATCTTATTCTTTTTTCTTTTTGCTCCTCAGATTTACTAATTTCATGTGTTTTGGTTCAGTCTCACTGATTCTTTCCTCTGTTTGATTAAGTCTGCTGCTGGAACTTTCTATCAAGATTTTCAGTTCAGATAATATATTCTTTGTTTCTAAAATTTCTATTTAGCTTTTAAAATTGATTCAATTCCTTTATCAAGTTTTTTATCCTGCTCCTGGATTGTTTTCCAGATATCATTTAATTTTCTATCTGTATTTTCTTATAACTCCCTGAACATCCTTACAAAGGTTATTCTGAATTCTCTGTCAGACCTTTCATAAACCTGCTGTTGCTCTGGACCCATTGATGGTGCTTCATTTGTTTTCTTTGTTGGTGTCATGTTTCTCTGTTCTTTCTTGATCTTTGTGTCATTACAATGATGCCTGAACATTTGAGGAGACTGCTACCTCTTCTAGGTTTTATAGATGTTTGTTGGTGGTGTTAGTTTTACTGGTAAACATCAGAGCATTGTCTCTGATCTGTAGCTTTGGTTAATTCCAGAACTCAGGGGAACTTCCTGTGGGGACCAGCACTTGAGCTCTGTGGTTGTGCTAAATTTCTGCTTTGCTGCTAATTCTATGGGGAAGGCTTTTTGTGCAGATCGCATGTTAATTGTTGGCATTTTAATCACTTCTGGGTCTTGCGAAGTCAGGTACACATGTGCTGTGTGGATATTCTGGCCTGGGACTGAGTTTTTCTGGCAAACTCTGCCCTCTGCTGGTCTATTGCCCCGACCGTCTCCACTGAGTGGGCCTGTGTTAATCAGAAGGCAGATCAGCTGCTCACACTGCACCCTGCTGTTCTGGTAGACCAATCTCCTTCTCACACTCCAAACACTTCCTGTGGAGTGGGCCATATGGGGGTTCCTCTCAAAGACATCAGCCTCTGGGTTTCTCTTTTCTTCTTTCAGCTGTGGTCCTTGCTCCTATGTGGGTCCACGGGAACCCTGTCAGTGGTTGCACTGGCATGGGAGCTGGTATGGTGCACTTCGAGGCCCTCTTTTTCCCTACAGACTCCAGGTAACTTCACACAAAGGGGTCAGCTGCGGCTTTTGCTGGTTCCTGCTCCATGTTCTGTAGCTTCTTCCTGCCTCTCACAGGGCAGGCCCTGAAGAAGCCAGAGCTTGAAAAGGTTGGAGTGGTTTCTTCTTTCCCTTGCTGTGGCTTCTCCCACCTTCATAAACTCCATGGGTCTCTCCTCCCCTTCCTTCAAGCTTCAGCAACCCCAGATTCGCAGTCTTTGTGTTTTAATAGTTGTAAATTGGTCAATTGTGGAGGAAAGTGACTTTTAGGACCATCTATTCTGCCATCTTGATGACATCTCTTGAGTTTCTAATATATTTATTTGAAAAATCATAGATTTGGAGATGCTTATTTATTTATTTATTTTTTATAAGCTTGTTCCTGTACCTTATTATATACTGAGTCAGGTGAAAAGTCATGATACTTATGTAAAAATTGGCAAATGGCTCTATGAATATATGAGTAAGGTGTATTTTTTTTATGGTTTGTATTTTTATTGTAATTTATCAATATACAATGTAGTTGATGGAATACTACTCTGCTATAAAAAAGAATGAAATACTACCATTCACAGCAACATGGATGGACTTTGAAAAAAATTATATTAAGTGAAATAAGTCAGGCACAGAAAGAGAAATAGCACATGTTCTCATTTATTTATGGGAGCTAAAAATAAATAAATATACAAACAAATGGGGGGCCAGGGAAGAAGACACAACAATCACAACAATTCCTTGAACTTGTTAAGACAAGTGAACAGATATGATGTTGATGAGTGCGAGGGGTAGAGGGAAGGGGGAAAGAGGAATTGGTAAAGGGAGATGCTTATTTAAAAAGAAAATTTGGATGCCTTATAGAACATCCTACTCTAAAGAATAAACTAGTCCTAAAGTATTTTAAACAAGAAAAATTGTAGTCTCTTCTAATTACTATTACAAATTGTTTGAATGTTCTTTAGATGACACTGGATTCTTGGTTGTTACTTGCCTTTAATAAAGTGAGACATCTTCCTTAAAATGCCACAGAAAGAAAAATAAAATGAAAAAAAAAAATGACTTTCCTAACTAAAAGTACTGGAAGAATTGACTCAACAGTCAACCTAACGTAACATATGGAATAGTATTGCGTCTCTGTTACTTGTAAAATGGCAGTCTTACACTCATTGTAAGAATAATAAAACATTAAAATTTTTGTAAAACAACAAAATATGGTGAAATTTTGACAAAAATTTTAGAATTGGACAAGCATATTAGTTTTTATACCAGGTTTGAATAAACCAAGTTCCAGACTTCCTTAAAGAATATACTAATGAGTAAAGAATGGATGTGTTTAGGTGTTTAGATGGGAGGCTCAAGCTTGCAAATGGAAGCTTTTATTAATGGTATCTGCTAGCAAAAAGAAAGCTGATGAATTAAAGCCTTAGAAGAATTACTGGAAAAAAATAATTTGCTGTTATATTTTTTATGCTTTCAAAAAACTAAAATCCAAAAGACTCTGAACGATAAATGCTGGCGAGGTTGCAGAGAAAAAGGAACTCTCATACATTGTTGGTGGGACTGCAAAATGGTGCGGCCTCTATGGAAAATGGTATGGAGGTTCCTCAAACAATTGCAGATAGATCTGCCATATGACCCAGCTATCCCACTGCTGGGAATATACCCAGAGGAATGGAAATCATCAAGTCGAAGGTTTACCTGTTCCCCAATGTTCATTGCAGCACTCTTTACAATAGCCAAGAGTTGGAACCTGCCCAAATGTCCATCATCGGATGAGTGGATACGGAAAATGTGGTACATCTACACAATGGAATATTACTCAGCTATAAAAATGAATGAAATACTGCCATTTGCAACAACATGGATGGACCTTGAGAGAATTATATTAAGTGAAACGAGTCAGGCACAGAAAGAGAAATACCACATGTTCTCACTTATTGGTGGGCGCTAAAAATTAATATATAAATTCACACACACACATACACAACAAAAAACCGGGGGGGGGGGGGTGGGAAGAAGATATAACAACCACAATTACTTGAAGTTGATACAACAAGCAAACAGTAAGGACATTGTTGGGGGGGAGGGAGGAGAGGGAGGAGGGAGGGAGGTTTTGGTAAGGGGCAACAATAATCAACCACAATGTATATCGACAAAATAAAATTAAAAAATAAATAAATAAATAAACTTAAAAAAAAAAAACACTAGTGGGAGGAATTGGTAAAGGGCCATGAAAAACGATTACATATAATGCATGATTTGAATATACTAATTAACCTGATTTGAGCATCACATATTGCACACAGGTATTGGTATTCAACTCTGTACCCCACAGATACGTACAAACAACTATATTTCAGTAAGAAAAAACAAATAAAAGGCCTTTGACCAAAACCAAAACAAACAAACAAAACAAACTAATTATACTAAAAAACTGCAAACACTTAAAGCCAAGCAGCATGAAATAATTCTCTCTTTGCATTAAAAAAACAAAAATCTCTGTTTTAGAGAAAACCAAACCAAACTAAATCAAAAATCTAAAGCACATTAACTCTTCAAATATGATCAAGCAATTGAAACAGTTATATACAGAATTAAAGAAAAAAGATCCTTCGTCTCTTCCTACCTACTCTGGATAGAAACATTACCTTCTCTATTAAAGAGAGAGAGAGAGAGAGAGAAGACAAAGCAATCATATATAGAAAGTTGGCATTGATGCCACTATAAAAATCTTTATATTATGGATCTTTTTTGGTTATTTTGTTTTCTATAAACACACACACGCACACAGAGAGACAAAATCAGAAACTAATCAATTCAATTGGTCTACTTTCAAATGATTTATGAGTAGAATACGAAAAATGAAATACAAATAAACCCTTAATTGCGGCTGGGGAACTACATATTTTACCACAGCGTCCAAAATGCCGATTACATTGTTACAGTCTTTTCTACATAGTAGTGTCTCAAATCATTTGCATTTTCATGTTTTGCAATTAATTCTAAGTTGAGACATGCAAAGATATATATTTTATTTTAAAAATTTCTGCATCTTACACTTGCAGATGATGGCTTTTGAACTTTTCCACAAATATTTTGCATGCCAAATGGATTCTATTTACAGTTATATTCATTTTATTTTAGTTACAGAAATGTTTAGGGGCTTCGATCTTCAGTCAGTATTGCAAGGCTTTTTTTTTTCTACTTTATAAAATGAACAGAATGTTAAAATGTGATAGTCTTGCTTTACATATAAAAACAAACTTTTGGATGATTCTGTAAACAATCTCATAACTTGACAAAAAGGAAGATCATGGGAAACAAGGCATACATTGAGATGGTGATCACGTGGACATTTTTACCTGAATCAAGACTGTCTTTCTTTTTTCTTCAGGAAGAGTGAAAAGATACATATTATTCCTGTGTGTTGGAGGTTTCATATTTTTTTAATAGTGTTAAGGGTAAATCAAGCATAATGCTTCACTGAAACAAAGAAAAATAATCTAGCTAACAAGGAGAATGACATAATTTTGCCTTGCTTTCTACAACTGAGAAATAAGACCTAAAAAACACATTTCACCACATAATTGTATTTTCTACTTTAGTATTAGTTCTAGGAGACATTTAGTTTAAATAACACTTTGAAGGCAGATGTAATTTTATAAATGAAAACAATAAATAATAAATAAATACGTTTCTAGTAACACTCTGGGCTTTTGTTTGATTTGTTCATAGTGTTAATGGTGTGTCTAGGTAAATGTCTGAAACAATATATGCTCCTAATTAAAAGACAGTATATCCTGTGGTGTGAACTGTGTGATCTAATTAAACTCCGGCTGCCCTCCATTATGGAAAAGGAAAGTATGTGGTGTGTGAAAATGTGCAAATTAAACTATATTATTAAATCCTTGAACCAATAGTGGGTTGCTAAGGTAAGATGGTTTTGATGATCTGGGGTGTACGAAATGATGAATCGAGGGATATAGCTCACAGAATGCAAATATGCATATTATGCCAGACAATTCAAATTAGCCTGACAAAGTTAAAGTTAGTCAATGTATCAAAAAATAAATAAATAAATAAAATAATTTAAAAAGGAAATTTTAAGGCAAATGGCTTGCATTTCTATTCAAAGTGTTAACCCAATTAAATTCTTTTCTTTAAACGTAAGTAAATATAATACTAAAATTATAAAAATTTTGTAGAAATTTGATGCTTTAAATAGTTCTATTTTATTAACTAGCAAGATCCCAAGCCAAAAAAAACCAAAACAAAACAACAAAAAAAGAACCTTATATTTTCTTTAAGGGAATATCTATCATTTAAGAAAATACTTCCACATTATTTAAAATTATAAGAGAATGCATTCTTGTTCTATTTTCACCATTTGTGTTTAAGTATTTCTTTTCATTTTATTTCACCTTGTTTAAACTGATGTTTTGAACTAATGGGGGTTAATTATAACATAGCACATGACTGGTGACTTGATTTGTGCTGAAAGAAATTCTTGTACATTAGCTTTGCTATAAAGGTCCAGATTCCTATGAAATTTTGAATTTTATTTTAATTTCTAATTTTCATTTAGCCACTGTCAGTAAAACAGTTTGTTCTTTTAAACATTAAGCAATTTGTAGATATAATTTAATTGACAAGATCATTAGTAAATTTTCCTTCAGTTAAAATAGCAGAAGATGGCTCAATATGGAATGGAGCTGACAAAGGAAAGGTGCTACCGTAAGAGTCACAAGGGAAAATTTTCTCTTTCCTTTAAGGCTATTCTCAACAAGTTTATGAGAAATGGATTTTTTTTATTAGTAATAGACTTTGTTTTTTAAAAAACAATGTTAGATTTATGGAAATGTTGAGCAGATAGTATAATGAGTTTCTCGCACCCTCCCACCCCTGCTCTTCATATGGTTTCTCTTACTACTAACATCGTATATTTGTATGGTACAGTTACAAGTAATGATCCAATATTGATACATTGTTATTAACTAAAGTCCTTCATTTATTTAGATTTCCCTAGTTATTAACCTGTGTTCCAATATCCCAGTCAGGATAGAATATTACATTTAATTGTCAGGTCTCCTTAGACTCCTCTTGGCTGTGACATGGATTTTTAAAAATATTCTTTAATATAAGATTGGTTCAATACCCACCGACATGGATCCCTGGGGCAATAGCAATGACTGGACTTAGACACGAATTTCATAATGATGCTTTTGGGTATCTATTTTGAATGTCCCTAATAAACAATTTGTAGTTTGTGTCATGCATTCAAGCGATTGCCATTGTTCTTAACACTAACTAGATTATTGGGATCTTCCTGCATCCTCTTACAATGCCTGTTGTGACTGTCAGCACTTCCTTTAAACTTTTTATATGATAAGCTGTGAGAAAGGAACAAAATTTATACTTATTTATTTAAGTAACAATTAATTGAGTGATTACTATGTGCTAGACACTCTCGTGGCACTGAATATATGTAATGAGTAACCCAGAAAAAGTCCATGCTTTCATTAAGTTTATGCCCTACTCAGGACAATAAACAAGGAATTAAATAATCTAACAACACCATTTTAAATATTGATAAATGCTGTAAAAAAAAGTATATAATTTGCCAAATGACAAATGACAAAGTAGATCTCAGGAAAAAACATCCTAGGCAGACAAAATAACAAATGCAAAGTTTTAAGGCATACGAAATTTAGAGATGAGGCCAGTGAGGAAGGAACATGATGGCAGGGAGAAGAGAAAGTGGTTAGAAGTGAGAGAAGTGATAAAGCCCAGACTAGAATAATAAGGCTCTTTAAGCCATGGTAAGAATTTTGGATTTATATCACAATGAATAAGCCATAGGAGAATTTCCAGTAGAGAGAGTTTATGTAGAAGGCTTATCTGATCTGATTTGTGTTTTAAAAATATAATTCCCCTACCCTATAGAGATTAGATTTGGAGGGAAAGAAAAATAGAAAATAGATGATCAGTCAGGAAGTGATTACAGAAATAATAAATGATATTGGCTTGGATTAAGATGGTTGCAGTAGAAATAAACATTAAGTTGAAGGATTCAGGATGTCTTTTGAAGGTAGAGCTAACAGGATTTGCTGCATAAATGAATTCTAGTGTGATGGAAAAAAGAAGAATCAAAGAGTTCTAGATTTTTTTTGGCTTGAAAACTGGTTGTCATTTACTGAGGTGAACCATGGGGAGGAATATGTTCAAAGGTGAATACTGAGCATTTTATTTCGACCCCCATACATTTTAGATGACTGAATCTATATCCAAATGAAGATATCATTTTGAAAGTTCAATATATGCCTAGAGTTTGGAAAGAAGAAGGATTGGTGATTCTAATTTGGTTGTCACAGGGACATTTCTGTCATTTGTTTGAACTCTGTTACTATTAAGTAATCTTTCACAGAATCATGGGAGAAAGAAAAATAAAGGGAAGAAAGGAAAAAGAAGGAAGGAAGGAAGGAAAGAAGAAAGGAAGGAAGGGCAAATCATGGAGTAATTGAATAATTGAATCCAGCTCCAAGAAAAAGGCAAAAAAGAAGAATCAATGGGAAGAAAGTGGTCCATTTTTGCCTCACTCATTTTCACCGTTCACAGAGCCCTGTTTGCCTCATTATTGTTGGTTCTTTCATTTATTTTCTATTTCTTTCTCTTGTTGATGTGTGTGTCCTGAAATCTAAGCCTTGGTGCATTGACTTGGGCTGATTCTCAGCCGTCAGTGAATGTGACTTTTTCTCTAAATATATAGTACCAACCTGAAAGAGTTAAGACAACCGCCAATAAAGGACACAGGTTTGCACAGAGAAAGACACATTTCAGTTCTTGTCCATAAAAAAGCACAAATTACTTAATACATCCTTCAGTTCTACTTCCTAACATTACTTTTTTATATAAATATAGAGAAATAATAATTCCACCTAGACCAACCTATTTTATAAGGAAAAATAAAAATTATTTCCTTTTATAAACTTAGTGTCAAAATGCTTATTAAGTGAACACACTTTTATCTACCTGGCATGTATGACAGTCATATTATTGCAGATAATTCTTATATTAATTCCCTTTTTTAATATTTCAATTTTAAAAACAACTGTATTATAATTATAAATTTAAAAGGAAAGACAGATTTCAATATGCAATATAGTAATTAGAATACATATGCTATCTATATTCAAAGAAAATGTCTATAACGAACCCATCCATGTAGCTGTTAGGCAATCTGATAATTATGACCTTTTACCATACTCTGCATAAACTTGATATATCACTTCATTTTCAAGTAATAGCATATTTATCAAATCCATATGTAAATTGTGTACGTTATGTATGCATAATGTATATAAATACCATCAGCATGCAAAATTGTCTTGCCCTACTATTGCTGAGAATATCACACAAAAATATTTGCTCTCAGCTAAATCGATCCTTCCTTTTATTTTAGGGGAAAGATAGTAGCAACTGTATACTTTAAGCCTAACCTTTAAAAAAATTTCCTTTAAGCCTAACCTTTAAAAAATTACTTATATAAATAAATATATTTTAAAAAAGTGAAATTCTGAAATATATCCTAAACTATGGCTGGGGTATGGTTTGAATCAGTGGCATAATGCTAACCTAGTTACTAAAAGTATATTATTCATGATTTGTAGCTTTGAAAATTCTCTTTGGTGATAAACATTACTTATAATAATTAACTTTACTTCTTAACACCGATTATTAAATTTTCTCATTCTTTTTCATTTGTCACGAGTACTTAAAATCTCTCAGAAATACCTTAAAAATATCACCACTCTCGGTGATATATAAAATCAAATATCTTTCTTATTTTTATTTTTAAATAGTACCCCTGTACACAAGGGCTGGAGGAAATCATTGTTATAAAAATATTGGATAATATTGTTATTAAAATAATAAATTTATTTTAATAATAAATTTATTTATAATAATTTAATAATATTGTTATTAAAAAATAAATTTATTTTTTGTGTTATTTTAAGTAACAACATTAAATTAGCCTCTACCTGAGGCACAGATGTCTCAGTGTCTGAAAGCAATTCACTCTTTTATATATTATTTCCTTCACAGAACTGATGGGGGCTTCATTTTCACTGCCATGAACATACTTATTTCCTTGGAACCAAAAATAAATTGTGACTTCAAGTCTTATTCAGAGTTGTAATTTATCTAAAATAATGAGCAGATATCAAAACTAGACATTATAATAAACTATTTTTGTAAAATCCCCATTATCAGAGAGCTGTTCACACAGCAGACAACAATAAAATAACAAATAGTTATATTTCAGATATGTGATCATATAAATGGTTTGTAATAAGTTTGTAATAGGCCCCACTGATATTACTAACATTGGTTACACTTGAAAGATTCATTAATTCTTTCAAAAGGATTATTGACTTCCTGAGTCTTAAAACTTTATTCCAAAGTCAAGGCAACAAAATGGCCCATTAGCTCAAGAGAAGATGAAAGGCAGACTAAGGAAAAGCGTTAGTTAATACTGAGCTCCTAACTGCCCATGATTTGTTTTATCTCCTTTGTGTTTTTCTTCTACTTCATCATTATGTCTTCAACTGGAAATTAGATATCAGAGTATCAAGTAGTTCATTTAAAGCAAGTATCATTTAGTGAGGTATGATTTTAAAGCCAATTTTGGGTTAGTAACACCTTTCAGCAATATTATGAGAACTAATATCAGTATTTTTTTAAAACTATTATGTAGAAAAGTCCATGTTAAATTTTTTATTGTTATTTTTATAGAAAGCTATGATTTTCCAGTTTAGTACATATGGGTAAAAAATATATGTATAAGTCTTTGTTTTTTTTTTTTTTTTTAAAAAAAACATGTATAGTGTGAAAATATCCTTGTAGTATTATTTTCTTACTTATGCAGTATGGCTAAACACCAAATAACGGATTCTGGAATCAAACTAGTGAGCCCTGAAATCTCAGCTCTGTCATTGCCACACTTTCTCATCCATAAAAAGGGGATAAAAATAATGACAACAGCTGTCCTGTAGGTAAGTATTAAATAAGTTAGTGTAAATATGGAGCTCAGAGCAGGGCTTGACGCATAGTAAGTGCTGTATGAGTGTCAGCTTTATTATTATAATTACCAAAAAAGGAATATTAGGGCCTTCAATAAATGAAGTAAAGCAATAACTTCTCAACTATATTGTTTGTGCTTCTTAAAACACAGTTTAACCTAAAAATCCATGGAAATGACATTAGTGCATACTTACAAAATGTGGTACAGATGTTTCTAGACTTATGATGGGGTTTTGTTCCAATAAACCAATTATAAGTCTAAAATGCATTTAATACCCCCCATAAACCCATAGTTTAGTCAAAAAATCATAAGTTGAACCATTGTAAATCAGAGACTATCTGTATATTAAGAAAAAAATATGCTTCAATTCAGTGTAATCTCACTAAATTATGTCCATGATTCACTATTTAGGGAATTATGGAGTTTAACATTTTAATATAAGCCTATAACCACAGTTCTTTTATGTAAAACGGTGTTCTCAACATCTACCATGCATCAGATTTACCTAGTGGGCTTTTTTTTTAATTGAACCATACTTGATTATACATATTTATGGGGTACAGAGTTGACTATCAGTATTTTTGCGCAATATGTGATGACTGATTCAATATTATTATCATGGTCATCATTACAAATTGTTATTATTCTTGTGTCCCATACCAAAATTTCTCCCTAATTCCCCTCCCCCTCCCCCTTCCTCAAATCTAGTGACCATATGCCCATTCTCTCCTTCTGAAAGTTCAGTGCATTATTGTGGTGTCTCTCTCTCTCTCTCTTCTCAGTTATGAGTAAGGACATGCCATATTTCTCTTTTTTGTGCCTGGCTTATTTCACTTAACATAATTTTCTCCAAGCTCATCTATGCTGCTGCAAATTGCAGAATTTCTTTCTTTTTTCTTTTTTTCTTTCTTTTTAACGGTGAGTAGTATTCCCTTGTGTATATATACCACATTTTCCTTATCCAGTTGTCCGTCGCTTGAGGGCTTGTTAAAACACAGAATGCTGGGCCTCATCCACAAAATTTTTTATTTCATAGTTCTGGGTTAGGTCCTAAGCAATTGCCCTTCTAACGAGTTTCCAGGTCCTGCTGCTGCTGGTCCAGGCACCACACTTGGCCAACTACTATACTAAAACACATGACTGATTTTCCCACTTCTGCATTTTGAGAATTATGTAGTCAGCACTCTAACCAGTGGACTGCATTATTACCCAGCACTTGACAACAGAATGGAGGCAGGTCATGTGTGAGAGCACTGAGTCTGTGCTCTGTCCCTTTACTTGGTTCTGTGTGTTAGGACTAGCACATGAGGGCCTGGAAACTTTCATGGTCAAAAAAGAACTTGAGAAAGTTGTATCTAAAACTGTAAACCAGGTTTGTTCTACAATATTTTTGCCTCTCATTTTCACTTGTTTATCAGCACCACTCCTTCTGTATTCCTCCCTGTTTCTAAGGGACCTGAATCCTGCAAATGACATTTCCCACCTTCCCTTGCCACCAAAGTTCAGAATGTGTTTTAGGTTCTGCCAATGAGATACATAATTGTAAAATTTGGAAGGCAAAAGGAAAGCAAAAGGCCAAAGGCACCTTTCCTTTGGCAAGGATAGTGGCTGACACGTAGGCTCCAACACAAACCTGAGTTCTGCTGTGTGGTCATTTGTAGCTCTGAGCTACTGTGATGTTGACAGTGGTTTCCTGCAGCTTCCTCACATCTGCATCTGCCTGTGGTGGCAAGACTGGACAATGGCAGGTGACTCCTGATTTCCAACTCAGTAGCCCTTCCAACATTTTGTAATTTCCTGTTTTAAGTAGCTTCTGATACCTGCACTGAAATCTGACTGATACCTCCCTCTAATACTTGTTTCTACTCTGCATCCCTTTTTTTTCTGTATCTCATAATCATAGTTAACAGTATAACTCCTTATGACCTGTCATCCCTGCCATTTTCATCCAAATTCATATTCAATTCCCTAGTTATGCTTCTCTATGTAGGATTTCTCACTTCTTAACACTGCCTATTATGCTTTCTGAAATCCATTAATTTCCGAAATAGGTTAGTAGATTCTTATCCATTTTATCCAGCTGGATGCAACTCCCATGCACATTTCTCAAGGTCAGGTTCTAGATTACTAATCACTGTGGCTACAAATTGCTTATTCCAAAGTATGGTTCTTATGATTTTTCCTCAAATACTCCATTCTCTTTTAAAATTTATGACATTTTTTTCCCTTTATACATTTGTACGTCTGCTGTCTGCTCACATACTTATTTCTATTGAAAATTTCACCACAAGATCAAAATTTGCTAGTCCCTTGGCATTTCCTGCTGTTATCTCAGGTGATTTTACCTCCTATTCTCCATTCTAACCTCGAACTCTTTCCTTCGACACCTTTTGACCATACTTCAGTTAGTCGTCCATGCTCATGGAGCAACCTGGATCTTGTCATGGTCTGGCATTGCTTATTCAACAAAATACTAAACTCAGAAATCCAAATCTCTCACCTCTGTACAATTATCTCACCTACTCTCATAATTACACAAAAAGATTTGCTCTTCCTCCTCATCCACATCTCTCTCCCCCAACCTCGCTCGTGCATATGTACGTGTTCACACACACACAGTGTCACCTATTCTCCCAATGTGACCAGAACACTTTCGGCATTTTCACTTTTTTCTTTAGGAAAAAATAAATGTATTTCCTGCTGTTCTGCTCCTGTTCTGCCTGCACCCTCAGTTTTTAAAATGTACTTATCTTTTTTACACACATAACACATGCTTATTGAAAGAGAAGATAAGAAAAAAGTAAAACTTAACAAAATTCTCAGAGGATAAATACACACCCTTAGGCTCTTCACAGTCTATCTAACTAGACTTACCTTCCAAGCCTCATCCTACCCTGAACATTCATTTACATTATTTGCTTGATTTCACCCTATACTCGGGATGACCTAATCTTTATAGTAACCAACTGTTCTCTTTAAGGTCCACTGGTAATATCTTGTCATATAGCCTTTTTTAACCCCAAATCTTCACAATAGTTTAATGTGTTTTGCAAAAACTTAAATATAATATTCACTAGAATTTGAATAAGAAAGCAGATAAAAATTCCTCTTTAAAAACTGTACTAAGTAAAAAGATGGTTGTAAAAGATAAACTTGCATATTGTATTGTTGTTATTTGTGTTTTTTGGTAGATTTGTAAAAATCTGTAGTCAGGTAATAAAAACCCTCTAATCCACTCAGTGATTTCCAGTGTATTCCATAGAATTTTAATTCCACAAGATGGTGATAGGTGTTCTTAAAATAAAAAGGGTAATATTATTGGGGAACAAATAAAAAGTGATTTGATCTTAATCACTTTAAAGGACTGTCTGGCCTGACAAGCCCTTGGTAAAAAAAAAAAGTAATAATAAATAAATAAGGGAATGCCTTTTAGGAAGAAGCGTTCTATGGAAAAACTGGAGAAACATTTTTCTAACAAAGTAAACTTTCTCTTTCTTTGGGCTGCCAGAAAACTAAAGCCACATTCAATGTGAATCTCAGGTATATAGAACCATCTATCTCTATACTTTTCATACTCTTGACTTATGATGGCCTCATCTTAGAAAGGCATTTTACACTGACTTAAGATAATGTATATGGGACAAACGGCAGTGCCATAAATAATTGGCTATGTGACCTTGGGTAAGTTACTTGACCTCTCCGTTGCCTCACTTTCCTCATATGTAAAAGTGGGGAAGGTATTGTTAGGAATTATACAAGCCCAGTCCTATCCTTTTCAGAAGTAGATAGACCTGTGGATTCTAAATAAATATTTGATATTTGTAGTAGTATATATATTTGAAAAAATTGGATTAGTTTTTTGTACATTGTTACTTTTTTTTTTTTTGCTGTATCAAAGGAAAAATAAATAGGAGAAAAAATATAATTGACTTAAATCCAAATTGAAGGGAATTGAAGAGAAACCAAAATGGAGATTCAAATGCAAAAATTATTCAGTTGTGCTATCTATAGCAATATCTGATAAAGCTCAATTTTATTTAGAAATATTTCATTATAGTTTAATGGTCAGGGTAACATCTCTCAATTCCAAAGTTTGAATAATAATTTATATAGTTTCTTTCCTTGTTTAGAAATTAGGAATGTGAATAATTATAATAAATTAATTAATTGAGCAGTGACTGACTGTGTGTCTCATAATGTTACAAATAGGATAAAGTACATAGAATACACCTATAGTGTATTTTTAATATTATATTAAACTCTAGGCATTTTATTTAATTATAGAGTAAATTTACAATGCTGCAATATGGTATGTTAAAGTTTTGCCTTGTAAGGATCTTTAAAGCAGAAATCAACATATAAATTCATTATTTACTATTTTTCTATTACTTTAATATATTGCACTCAAAATTGCTCTGTTAAATTCTTCAACTTACCAAGTTAAAAATTAAATTAAGTCTTAGAGGCTTATCTTAACATGCCAGTTATGTTCTGAGTTACACATTAAAAGCCTGCTGAATAAGTGAATCAAAGGTATGAATGTAGACAGAAATCCGCGTTCTTTTTTAAAAGACGTACTGTGAAAAATAACAATTTGTGAAAGACAAAAGAGTCAATAATTTCTAACATTCTTCAAGCACCTTAATTATCATGTCCTTTTAAAGGACACTCAAATGCCCCAGACATACAGCTGACCCTCCAGTTGGCTGCAGTCTCAGCTCATTTGTTTCTATTTCGTAGCTTAATATGCAGGACAATAATTATTAATTTCCTTATCTCCCACCCCCATTGGGCCAAGTCACTTTCCAGGTGCAGTGACAAATATATCATAACTGAACCAATGAGATAATGACAGCAAATTTGATCAATACAGATTCTACTGTTGAAAAAAACATCAATGCCATAGGAAGGAAACAGCTATTTCTGTTTCTCCATCAGATAAGGTTTTTCAGA
Source organism: Cynocephalus volans (assembly GCF_027409185.1). Lineage (NCBI taxonomy): Eukaryota > Metazoa > Chordata > Mammalia > Dermoptera > Cynocephalidae > Cynocephalus > Cynocephalus volans. The sequence goes on along the minus strand of NC_084468.1, from coordinate 78,949,690 downwards.
AATTTAGTTATTATTAATTTTTCATTCTTTTATCTATTTATTCTGCATATTGCCTGTTAGCCACTTGGCTAGTCTGATTTGTTTTTAATCAACCAAGGAAAAGAAACTTAGAAATTTGTTTATGAAAAAGAGTCTTTGATTTAATGCATATTGGCCTCCAAATCTAAACCTAAGAATCACTGTGCTATGTGGAGAGAAAAGGTGTAGGGGGAGAAGGAAGGAGGGAAGTAAAAGGGCAGCAACGTGAAGGAAGGGAGATAGAAATGAGGAAGGAAAATGAAAGTTAGAATAATTTATCTTTAAAGTGATAAATACAAAGAAGTCGTTATTTTGACTCCCATTTTCCTCTGTTTTCTCCCTTAATCTGCCTGCCTCATTCCCTATTTCTACTCCCATTCTTCCTCTTCCAAGATCTATGTGGACTCTTTTCCTCAGAATCAATCACCTTCCCATCTTTGAAGTTTGTTAAAAATTTGTGTAACTTCAAACCTAATTTCGAATGAAGATTTTGAGGAACTACTTCAATATTTAATTTTAAAAAGCCACATTGTCATGCAAATACTTTGACAGTATTGTTCTTGTAGACATAAATCTTTACTTACTATAAAATCACTAGTTTCAAGTTTTTTCGTTTTAATTTGGATTTTTTTCTGTAAAATATGCTAATATAAAATGTACTCAAATGGCTTTTAAAACAAGCTGTTTATATCTAATTACTGTATGTGAAAACACAGGCTGGCTGATTCATGGCATGATGCTTCATGCAAAAGAACAGATAGGATAATTGTGATGCTCTGTCATTTATGAGCCACTCCTCTCTATAATAATAATAATAATAATAAAAAGCAACAAAATAAGCAAGCAAACCAATCTAGAGATTTCTCATTGTATGCATTAAGCAATATATGCATGGATATAAATGCATTTTTATTATATTTCTATTTTTTCTAAAATAACTGTTCATGAACTTCATAAAATAGTATAATTGGTATTTTAATATTTCAAAATATTTAAATTCCCAGATTTCAGTAGTTAAATATTAACATTTCTTTCCTTCAAAAACAAACACCATATAACCCTTCACAGAATAACTTGCTGTCTCTCTAATGAATTATATACTTAAAATCTTTATGGTATTTTTGTAGTCTATTTAATAATAGTTAATACTTTATTCTTCACTTTAAAAACCTAATTTTTTAAATTAATTATGTCTGTAGTTTGTCCATCTGACTTTATGATACAACAATAAATTTAGAAGTTATTTAATTCCTATAATAACTAACATCCACTGTATCTAATTGAATTATCTCTTTTTGCTGATTACTTTTCTTTTATAATTTTTTATTTTTTTATTTTTATTAATTATACTTATTCAAGGGGCAAGAGCTGACTGTCAGCACCTGTGCCCAAGTTGTGGTGAGGCAGTCAATGCCATCAGCCTGCCCACCACCTCAAATTGCAATTATTTCCCATGTCTCCCACCCAACCTCTTTCCTATGCTCCTTCCTAACCCTCCCCCTAGTCTTGACAACCCTGGGTCTGTTCTCTCCCTCTGCAAGTTCAGCACACCATTGTGGTCTTTCTTTCCTTTTTTCTTTCCCTCTTAACTCCCACTTATGAGTGAGGACATGCTGTATTTTTCTTTCTGTGCCAGGCTTATTTCACTTAACAAGATTTTCTCCAAGCTCATCCATGTTGCTGTAAATGGCAGAATTTCGTTGGCTTTTATGGCGAGTACAATCCCATTGTGTATATATACCACATTTTCCTTATCCAGTCATCCATCAATGGACTTTTAGGTTGGTTCCATATCTTGGCTATAGTAAATAGAGCTGTGATGAACATGGGAGTGCAGGTATTCCTTCGTCATAATGACTTCCATTCCTTCGGGTATACACCCAACAGTGGGATTGCTGGATCCTATGATAGATCTATCTGTAGTTGTCTGAGAAACCTCCATACTGCTTTCCATAGTGGCTGTACTAATTTACAGTCCAACCAACAGTATAGAAGAGCTCTCCTTTCTCTGCATCCTCTCGAGCATTTGTTATCCTCAGTCTTTTTGATTATAGCCAGCCTCGTTGGAGTGAGATGATATCTCAGTGTAGTTTTGATTTGCATTTCCCTGATGATTAGTGATCTTGAGCATGTTTTCAAGTACCTGTTGATTTCATTTTTCTCATTTCTAAACGATAAGCAGTACAGAAAATGTACCTAACCAAAGGGGTAGCATATGGTAATATATCTTATTAGGTAGCTTAAATTATATTTTTTCTCAGTAATTACAATGAGATAACATTTTTGGACATTAAAAAGCCAGCCATATTTCACTAGTGTAAAAGCACCTCAGTGGTAAGGACTATGGCCAAGTCATCTTGTTAAGAGTAGCATCTTATGCCTATATGGCACCTGGACCATATTTATTATTATTGAGTTGGTGTACAACAATGGAAAGCATTTGAACTACAAAGTCAGAAAGAAACAGAATTTAAATTCTGACTCTGCCACTGCATATTTTAGTAGGCTGAATAATAACCCCCAAAATACATTTAGAAGCCATACCCCTGGTACCTTAGGTGACCTCATTTAGAAATAGGATCTGAACAATGTAATTAAATTAAGAATTTCCAGGTGAGATGAGATTATCTTGGATTTCGGATAAGCCCTAAATCCAGTATCAGAGACAAAACAAGGAAAAGATAGAGGGACACACAGAGGAAAGGCCATGTGGAAACAGAGGCAGAGACTGGAGTAGAGCCCACAGCCAAGAAACACCAAGAATTGCTGGCAGCCACCAGAATCTAACAGATAGACACAGAACGAATTCTCCTTTTAACTTCTGAAAGGAACCAACCCTGCCAACATCTTGATTTGGACTTCTGACCTCCAAAACTGTGAGAGAATAAATTTCTGTTGTTTTAAGCCACGAAGTTTGTGGTAATTTGTTATGGCAGCCCTAGGAAACTAATACAAGCATATAATCATTAAGAGAGTTAGATTTCTCATTTAAAAATGGGGCTAATGTTCACTTTTCAGATCTACTAAGAAGATTAAATAAGATAACTTATTATGTCTCCACTAGTATTTCCCCCAAAATTATATCTAAAATATGCTTCTCTTAGCAAGGAGTATAAATATAATTTGTATGAGTTTACACAAACTACAATCCATTAAAAGGCAATTTTCATGTATATTTTCTATATTGCTGATGATTTAGAAACCAGTACGATGAGGAAGTTCAACTAAAGTGAATATTAGTTATTAAGGAATTACACAGTACTTTAAAATCTCTTGTAGTATCAGGAAGTCAAATAGACAATTTTCATCCTCTTCCCTGAATAATTGATTTCTTGACTCTTGCATCATATCTACCCACAATAAATAAGTGACCTCAACATGAAATGTAGAATGAAGAAATGAAAAGACAAGGGAAAAGATGACTCAAAACTCTTCACTCCTGAAGGTGCAGAGGAAACCTTTCATAGCTCATAGTTTGTTGGTTTTGAGTGGTTTTTAAAAAAAAATTTTTTAAATTTTTATTTATTTATTTTTGGTGGCTGGCCAGTGCAGGGATTCAAACCCTTGACCTTGGTGTTATAACACTGTTCTAACCCGCTTAGCTAACCAGCCAGCCCTATAGTTCATCATTTGAAGAACAATTATATTCTTAAATTTTTGCAGATTTAAAAGAATGTGTAATTTTTAAAAGTTTCTAAACTTGACAGCCTGACTCCTCATTATCTTTTGCTGTTATATTTAATGTTTTGCCTCTTTTGTCTATTCCTCTACACAAGAGCAAAAAAACTCACTTTCTGATTAATAGTAAATAATAGTTTGGATAAAAAAGTCTGACTGTACATCACACTTTCTAATTCAAATAACATCTTGCAGAAAACAAAATTTTAAAAAGACAAAGTGTACAAAATACAAGACTATTCCAAAACATGCATTGAATGGATTTTGACAAGTAATTTTAATAGAGGAATTTCAATGTTTAATGCATATTTATGTCTAAGGAATGATTTCCCCTTCCCATATAAATTGAAACAAAAGCAGTATTAACAAGTAAGTTAAAATCTTATTAATTTTAGATACTAATCAACATTTCATACATGAAAATGATACTCTAGAAAAAGGCTCTGGATTTAATACAAGGATTTACCTCAATCTCTTCAGTGTGTAGAAGTTGAATTTTGACTACAGATTGATAATAAAAGTCTTTCAATTAAATGGTTGCCATACATCTACCATATCATAAATTTTCTGAATGCTATAAAGCCCCCAAAAAGGACATTAAGAAAATGAAAGTTCTATTTATAGATGTTCACATTGTTCTAAAGTAATGCCAGTACAAGAGTTGCGGAGTGTGATATTGTGTAGGAAAGGGCCATTAAAGAATGTTCCTGTGGGCGTCTCCCAGGAAACCTTGTATCAGTGCATTTTTAGTCTAAAATTTCACCTTTAGTCTTTCCAGATTTGAAAATAGACCAAGAATGAATTAATTTCTTATGGACAGATTACTCCAAACAAAGTTCATGAGAAAGGTGTGTCAAATTCAATGTCAACTTATTGATGTCCAATTAGAGTTCTCACTGCTGTGGGAAACAGATACATAAGGGACCCAGGCCCCAGCCTTATGCTATCTCTGTAGATGTCCCATGGGAAAGCAGATCACCGATGACAAGTAGAAGAGTGCATATGGAGCATGCAATAAGACAGACAAGAGAATGCTCAAGCACTGAGCTAAGTTAACTAATGTGTCCATTTCCACAAAAAATTATACCCACCACAGGGACCAACAATTGAAGTGTCACCTGGACCATGCACGAAGAGATACTTATATGATTGACCTCTTGACTCTTTTTTGTTTGTTTGTTTTGCTCTGTTTGAATGACTACTAAACCTTCCACTTCTTATTTATGTCTTCTTTCCGTTGGTGTTGTAATACAGCGAGGCCTAATACAGCTACATTTTAAGGGTCCACCAGTCCTGTCAGACTTTTCCAATTTAAGAGATTTTGCATATGTAGACCTAGATCTATTATATATTGATTTTCTCAGAGACCAATCATAATTGCAAATGTTTATGTCTCTTGGAGAATGCTTCATTATGTATCTAAAAAGGATATATATTTTAACTTAATCATAGGGCTGGGCAATGCACCACATCCATATGATAAGAAAAATGAATGACTAACCTGTTTCCAAGTAATCACGTTAAGGGACATACTTGACACATTAACTATTTCAGGTCAACATGGAGCCATCTGAGTACAAGTGTAGTGTTGGTACATAGAATTTGTAGTGGACTGAAGAGTACCACTAACCCAGAGATCACTAGTATATGTGTAGAACTCATTTTAATTGATATTTTAAGTTATTAAAAATTGTGATTCTTACTAATGTTTATATGTAGCATTATAATTACTTCAGAAATAGTGAGACTTTTTTTTTTGCTTTCCTGAGAGTGCACATAATATATTTAGCACTCAAAGAAAGTTTTCAAATGGAGATTTCCTGACTTTGGTAAAAAGAGTTGAATTCCCTGGTCTAATTGTTCTTTGAAAAGCAAAACCAAACAAAGACATTTTTTACCTATATTATATGCAATCATCTCTATTTCTCTAATATAAAGATTAGATCATAAGTAATATTTGTTTCATTCCACAAACAAATTGAGAAATGGACTTAAAATTGTTTACTTTCAGATTATCTGAGTGGCCCAAAACTGCTTATTCTAATATGATCTTGTACAAACAAAAGAAACCCAGAACCTGAAATGTAATAAAAAAATCAGTGTCTTGTGCCTTAAAATAATATGAAACTTATTAAAACAAGGAAAATCATAGCAGAGTTGTTGTTGTGTATTTCATTTGACCTACAACAGAGAAGGGCCCCTTTCTTTCACACAGTGAGAGGAAATACTTCAGTTGTATTGGTCACCAGTCCTTCGGCCCTATGAGCTATACACATGCCTCCTCAAACGAGCTGTGTTCTGGCCTCTGCCTCCTCTCTCCCCATGCTGATTCATCTTCCTGCACTTGCTCTTGCTCATATTCTTCAACTGGTGAACTTCTACTCACCCTTCAAGAGTTACATGGGCATCATCTCTCTCCTTGTTTTATAAAAAGATGAAAACATTCCACAAAATTTAGGGGGAAAAAGATATGATGCTTTGATAGAAATATTAAAGATAAGAACCTTGGAAGGAAAAATAGGACAAATCAGTTAGAAGCCTGGCTTTATCACTATGTCTTGGACTTTGGATAAATCATTTAATCTCTCAAGAACCTATCTGTGATATGGATGAATTGGAATAGATAATCTTGAGGACCACTTAATGTTTGCATATTGTCAGCTCATGGCAATTTCTTATATTCCTCTCTACTTGGAGACTTTGAGCAATTTTACACCTTCTAGGAAAGTCTTAACAGATTAAATTAAATTCACTCTCAAAATTCATGATATCAGTGGGCTGTAATTACTAAATGTAAATTATGTTTACTAATGTATTTCTTCAATACATTGCTTTAGTCTAGACTTTCATTTATATGTTATTAGTGATTTTGTCACTTATTCATAAATTTTGATAAAGGCAGGATCCAGGATTGGGTGCTTACAGATATTTATTAATACTGTGGAAAGTAAAAGAATTATAAAATACCATATATGAACAAGTGTAGGAAAAAATTTGTCAATTTTGATAATGCGATGCTAGTTTAATGATCAAAAATTTCCAAAGTTCTAAGAGAGTATTCTGATTATTCCTAATTGTTAAAAAGAGTGACTTAATTTACTTCCTTAGCTCACTAATTACTTAAAAGAAAATATGAAAGCAAAAAGAATATTCTTTTTATTCTATATTATAGTATTAGCCTACAATTATTCTTGTCTATTAAATTTAGTAATTTGATTTTCAATTTTTCAATGTTGTCATTCTGTGTTAGAATAATTTTAGAATGGAAAAAAGCCCCTTGATTAATAAAAAAGTTTAGTTAACACATATGATGATATAAAATTAGTATTGAGGTTCAAACATTTCAAATATTTTAATGTTTTAATTAGTATTAATTAATTAGTTTTAATTACTAATATGCTAATTGGGGTGAGAGGGAACTGTAACCACATGACAGTACATATTAAATTGAGGTAAAGTAGTACAGAATAGCAAATTAATTCATGGGTTATTCAGATATTTATGCTGTTGGTTCCTGCCTTTCCTGTCCACCATACTGAGTGCACAGTTTCTGCTTCAACATTAACTTTTAATATCCATTATAAAACTGTATTGGCATATAAATGCACACGTATATGCACAAAAAAAGAAATATCTACAAAATAACTGATGTAGAGGTAGGAGACATAAACTACAAAATCACCGTCAATATGATCATTTTGGTAACAGCTTAGTAGTAAATGTAATTGAATCTAACTTAAGAGTCACAAATGAAATCACAACAGAAGTCACAAATCATATCTAGCACAGATATTTCTCTATATAATATTTTTAAGGCAAAATTTATTTTTAGATTCATTATTCCATTCCCAGTGCTCTTCCTTTCTTTATTTAATACTTCTTGTAGTGCAGGTCTGCTGACAATGAATTGTCTCAGTATTCATTTGTCTGAGAAAGACTTTATATTTCTCCTTCATTTTTGGAAGATGTAATTTACTGATCATAGAAGGCTGTATAGCCAGTTTGTTTGATTTTCCCTTTCAAAACTGTAAAGATATCACTTTCTTGTCTTATAGATTAGAGGATTTTTGAAAAGTCTGTTGTAATTATTCACTTTGTTGCTCTGTATGGAAGCTGTATTTTTCTCGCTTTGATTGCCCTCAAACTTGCCGTCTTTGATTCTCAGCAGTGTGAATACGATATGCCTGAACGTATTTTTGTTGTTGTTATTCTTCTTTATCTGTTTGCTGTTTTTTAAGCTTCTTGGGTCTATAATTTGGTATGTGCCATTATTTCAGAGAATCTCTGGTCATTATTTCTCAAATACTTCTTCTGCACTGTTCTCTCTCTTCTCCCACTGGGAATCCAATTACACATAAGTTAGACCACTTGCTAATTTTCCATGGCTCTTTAATGTTCTTCCTCTGCCCTCCAACCCTACTACTCTTCTTTTCCCCTTTGGTGTTTCAGTTTGGATAATTTCTGTTTACCTATCTTCAAGTTCATAATTCTTTCCTTTGCTGTGTTGAGTCTTCAGATGAGACCCTGATAACAGATCATCTCTGTTATTAAGGTTTTCATATCTAGCACCTTATCTGATTTATTCTTGATACCTGTTGTTAAACGTCATCAAACTTTTCCATTAGAATATTAAACACATTAATTATGGTTATTTTAATTACCTTTTCTGATAGTTCCAACCTCTGCATAATATCTGAATTTGATCTGTTGATTCCTTTATCACTTGGGGTGTATTAGTTTTTTGCTCACTTTTCTGTATGCCCTGGAAATTTTGTGAAGATATGGGCATGGTTTTCCCTCCTTGAGGCCTTTAGTGTGGGAGTTTGGTTCAATCTAAGAAGGAGATGAGCTGGGTTTGTTATTGTTTCTATGGTTACTCACCCCAACCCCCAACCCCAGGCTTCAATTTTCTCTAATCATAGCTTATGTTTAGATTAAGAACTTGTTTGCGGTAGGGTTTTTCTTAATATACACTCTTCCTTCAGCTTTAGGTCTCTTTTTTACACTGTGTCTCTGAGACAGTCTCTTTCCATACTCTTGTAACTTTCCCAGCTATGTTCCACTATTATTTATAAATCAATGCTTGCTAGTCTGTGGAACAGGGAGGGAGGCATTTACTGTTCCTGTTATTAAGCCCAAGTCTTAATGCAGGCACTGTGTCCCTGGCTCTCACCAATGTGGCCTTCTCAATGCTTTGGCCTCTCCACCAGCTGTAGTTCTGGGCCATTCATATACCCCTGTCCCTGACCCAAGAATTAAAGAATCTTTTCTGTTCCTTTCCCCCAGCTGCAGTGGGTTTTCACCAGGGTCCTAAGGTTATGTTGCTCTGCCCCCTGTATTTTAGTCTTTTGTTCTATACATATAATAGAGGGTAAACATCTGAGTAGAGTTTTGTGCCTTTCTTGTAGCAGCTGTTATTCCCTTCAAGCCTTTAGCACAACGGATGCCTTCTCAGGAATCCTGCTAATATTTTCATGTGTGCTCTGGTGAGATCTATAGGGAAAAATCTATGAATGAGTGCAAATTCTCATATAGTTATAATCTCTTGCTAGTCTATCCCCACGCTTATCAATTCATTAACAAGTTTTGAAAAATTCTTACTATTATCTGTTGTGCCTACTACATTTGGTCTTTCCTCACAGGTGCCTGCCTTTACTTATATGAGGGTACTTCAAAAAGTTCATGGAAAAATAGAATTAAAAGATAATACAAATCTTTCCACGAGCTTTTTGATGTATCCTCTTATAAGGTAGTTGGTTGCCCTGTGTTTAGCTCTCTGATGGTTCAAGAAAAGTTGTGAGTTTACATTTTCTCCAGATTTTTTGCTGTTATTGTAAGAGTGGGAACAATGCTCTTTCTAGCTTTCTATATCCCATGCTGAAACCAGAACACACACACACACACACACACACACACACACACACACGTATGAAACCTAAATGAACTCAATAGTGTAGAATAATAATTAGAGGGAAATACTTTTTTTTTCTTTTTACCACAGCTAAGCACAGTTTTTACTCTTCAGTAACTCAAAATTGTAAGCTCAATTACATATAAAACAATTATTTTGCTTTCAAAAGAAAGGCAATATTCAGAATTTGCCTTCCAGGAGATTGTAACACAGATTGCATTTTTCTTTTGTGCATTTTTCTCTTCCTAGCTATCTACTGCAATAGCTTGGCTTCTTCTTTTTTTACTATTATTTTTATTTATACATATTTATGGGGTATAGAGTCGATTATCAGTATTTGTGTACAGTATGTGATGATCAAATCAATATTATTAGCATGTTTATCATTACAAATCATAATTGCTTTTTGTGTCTCTTACCCAGTTATTCCCACTCCAACCTCTTTCTCCATATTTCCCATCTCAAGTAACTATAGGTCTGTTCTCTTCCAAAAGTTCGACATTTTATTATGGTCTTTATTTCTTTCTTTGTTTCTTAGCTCCCATTTATGATGGAAGACGTGGTATTTTTCTTTCTGTGCCTGGCTTATTTCACTTACCATAATTTTCTACAAGCTCATCCATGTTGCTGCAAATGGCAGAATTTAATTATTTCTTATGGCTGAGTAATATTCCATTCTGTATGTGTGTGTGTGTGCATATCTCTATATATATAATTTTCCTCATCCAGTCATCCATCAATGGACATTTAGGTTGTTTCCATATCTTGGCTATTGTAAATAGAGCTGTGATGAACATGAGAGTGCAGGCATCCCTTCGACATAATTATTTCCATTCCTTTGAGTACATACCCAGAAGTGGGATTACTAGATCGTATGGTAGTTCTACCTGTAGTTGTTTGAGAAACCTCCATACTATTTTCCATAATGACTGTACTAATTTGCAGTCCCACCAACAGTGGAGAAGAGTTCCCCTTTTTCTGAAACCTTGCCAGCATTTGTTATTCTCAGTCTTTTTGATGATGGCTAGTCTAACTGGAGTGAGATGATATCTCAATATGGTATTAATTTTCATTTCCCTGGTGATTAGTAATGTTGAGCATTTTTTCATGTACCTGTTGGTCATTTGTGTATCTTTCTTTGAAAAATGTTTGTACAGCCCCTTCGCCCATTTTTTATTTGGATAATTACTTTTTTTTTTTTTTTTCACTGAGAAGTTGTTTTTTAGTTCCTTGTATATTCTGGATATTAATGCCTAGTTGGATGCATGTTATGAAAATATCTTCTCCTATTCAATAGGTTGTCTCTTCACTCTGTTGATTGTTTCCTTTGTTGTGCAGAAGCTTTTTAGTTTAATATAATCCCATTTGTTTATTTTTTCTTTCATTTCTTGTGCTTTTGGGGTCATATTCATAAAGTCTTTGCCCAATCCTACATCCTGAAGTGTTCCCCTATGTTTTCTTCTAGGAGTTTTGTAGTTTTAGGTCTCATACTTAAATCTTTAATCCATTTTGATTTGATTTTGGTATATGGTGAGAGGTAAGGGTCTAGTTTCATTCTTCTACAAATGGATATGCAGTTTTCCCAGCACCATTTGTTGAAGAGGCAGCCCTTCTCCAGTGTATGTTCTCAGTGCTTTTGTTGAAGATCAGTTGGCCGTAAGCATGTGGTTTGATTTCTGGTTCTCTATTCTGTTCCAGTGCTCTGTGTGTCTGTTTTTATGCAGTATCATGCTGTTTTGGTTACTATAGCTTTGCAGTACAATTTGAAGTCAGGTGCTGTTATGCCTCCAGCTTTATTTCTTTGTTCAGGATTGTTTTGAGAACTCTTTGGGTCCTTTTTTGTTCCATATGAATGTTATGGTTGCTTATTCCTGTTTCTGGAAGAATGTCATTGGTATTTTGATGAGGATTACCTTGAATCTATATAGAATCACTTTGGGTAGTAAGGACATTTTCACAATGTTAATTCTTCCAATCCAAGAGCATGGAATATCCTTCCATCTTTCTGTGTCCTCTTTAATTTATATTTCTCATTATAAAGGTCTTTCACTTCCTAGTTTAAGTTGATTCAGTTGATTCCTACCTTTTTTTTTTATATAAGTTCTCATTGTAGAGTTTTTCACCTCATTGTTTAAGTTGATTTCTAGGCTTTTGTGTGTGTGCGTGTGTGACTATTGTAAATAGGTTTGCTTTCTTCATTTCTTTTTCTGCTAGTTTGTTATTAGCGTATACAACTGCTACTGATTTTGCATGTTGATTTTGTATCCTGCAACTTTACTGAAATTGTTTATCAGCTCTATGAGTGTTTTTGGAAGAGTCTTTAGGCTTTTCTATATATAGGATCATATCATCTGCAAACAGTAACAGTTTGACTTCATCTTTTTCAATCTGGATGCCCTTGATTTCTTTCTCTTGCCTGATTGCTCTGGCTAATACTTCTAATACTGTGTTAAATAGGAGTGGTAAGAGTGAGCATCTTTGTCTTTTTCTTCTTCTTAAGGCAAACGCTTTCAGCTTTTTCACATTCAGGATGATATTGGCTGTGGGTAAGTCATATATGGCTTTTATTGTTTTGAGATACTTTCCTTCTATACCTAATTGGCTGAGAGTCTTTATCATGAAAGGATGTTGAATTTTGTCAAATGATTTTCTTGCATCTGTTGAGATAATCATATGGTTTTTGTCCTTGATTTTGTTTATGTGATATATCACATGTGTCACATTTATGATTTGCATATGTTGAACCATCCTTGCATCCCTGGGATGAATCTCACCTGACCATGGTATATAATTTTTGATGTATTGCTGTATTCTGATTGCTAATATTTTGTTGAGGGCTTCCACATCTATGTTCATCAGAGACATTGTCATGTAGTTTTCTTTTTTTGTTGTGTCTTTGTCCAGTTTTCATATTGGAATGATGCTGGCCTCATAGAATGAGTTTGGGAGAATGGCCTCTGTTACAATTTTTTGTAATACCAGGGAAATGCAAATCAAAACAACATGGAGATATCATCTCACCACAGTTAGACTGGCCATGATCAAAAAGACAGAGAACAACAAATGCTGGCAAGGATGTGGAGAAAGGAGAACCCTCCTACACTGTTAGCAGGACTATATATTTACACAGCCATTATGGGAAATGGTACAGAGGTTTCTCAGACAACTACAGATATATCTGTCCTATGATCCAGCAATCCCACTGTAGGGTATATACCCAAAGGAATGGAAATCATCATGTTGAAGGGATACCTGCACTCCTGTGTTTATCGCAGCTCTACTTACAACAGCTAATTGTTGGAACCAACCTAAATGTCCATTGACAGATGACTGGATAAGGAAAACATGGTATATATACACAATGGAATACTACTCTGCCATTAAAAGGAATGACATTCTGTCATTCACAGCAACATGGATGAACTTAGAGAAAACTATGTTAAGTGAAATAAGCCAGGCACAGAAAGAGAAATACCACGTCTTCACTCATAAGTGGGAGCTAAAATAATAAATAAATAAAAATAAGAAAGAAAGGAAAGTCCAACTATCACAATAATTTGTTGAACTTTCCAAAGGAAAGAATGGAACTGAGGCCACCATAAAAGGGAATGGGGGAGGAGGTGAGGGGAGTAGTGAGAAATTGGTAAATGGTCACAAACCATGATTACATTGTGTAATGATAAATACAGTATTATGCTGATTTGAGCATCATATATTGCACACAGGTATTAATATTCAATCCTGTACCCACAGATGTGTACAATCAACTATGTTTCAATTAAAAAATTAAAAACAAAAAAAGAATAATGAGCTGTAGCATATATGATTTTAATTGTTTATCATCATCCTATGCATTTTAATGGAAGAAATAAGGCAAGTTACTAGAAGTTAGCTTCCACCTTTTGTATGTTTGTTAAATTTAAATACTTTCTTATAAAAATTAAAATTGTTTATTAATTTTAAAATTATTTTTGGAGTACAAATTATTTCAGAATATGATAATTTAATGTTTAGTAAAACAATATGCTTTACTTTATTTGCTTACACATACCTCCAGAAGCACACTTTATAAATCCTCCATATATTTGTAATCATGACATAGGAATAAATATGTTTTTACTTGAAATTATAAGGAATTATTATGCAAAAATCATAGTAGAAATATGAATAAAATTTTAATTTGAATAATTTTAACCAAATTATTATGAAACTTGATGTTCACATTTTTTTCCTAGAGATAATATATTTATGGTTTATTAAATTTTGGAATAAGTTCATTAAATTTTAGAATATTCTTTTGAAAAAAGTAAGACATGTGTTATAAATATGTTTCAGTAATTTGGAACTCTTAAATTAATAATTATAGTCACAAATTGAAAAACAATAATCAATTTTAAATTAGCCCTTGTATTTTGAATTGTTGGGACAGCATTTTATGGATCAAGTCTTTGCAAAATTCTATTTAAATGATATAGATCTCAATTCTTACCAAATTTAGAGTTGGTCATACCAACATATGATAGTGCTTCACTCATTGAAATGGATTACAATTTAAAAAACATAACCTAATAAGAAATTGAGATTTCAATGTTATTTGAATAAATGATGGATCCTTTTAGCATTTAAATAAAAAATGTACTATTAGTATTCAAATTACTTTCCAAGACTCTTACTTCCCCAGGTTACTTAATCATTCTTCAATTATTTTCTCTAGAAGTAAAAAATATTAAGCAGGACTATATTATTTTGGATTTAACTTTGATTGATTATTAATAACAAATAAAGATACATATGGGTGGGTTTGTTAATTAAAAGTGACAAAGATTCTTCACTTGGCCTCACTTTAGTTAGGCTTCTGAATCTTCTGTTAGGCCCATCTGTGCACTTCCTTATAGAATCCAATTTTAGCAAAGAACCCTGTGAAGTTAGTTTAGCAAGAATCTCCCCACCCTTGATATCTGATCACCCTTGATATCTGATCAGGTTCCTCATCTTCTACCATCCCCCAGGTAATTTCTGATCACTCTGGCCTGTCTTCAGCAAGAATCTTATTAGGTCAGATTAGACAGAATCCCTCTTACCCCTGATGTTTCCTCTTAGCAATCCTTCACTCACTTACCCCTACCCTGCTCTTTGGGTATAAATTCCCTCTTATCCATGCTGTGTTTGGAATTGAGCCCAATCTCTCTCCTCCACTGCAACACCTCATTTCAGTTGTTTCAATACCTATCATGATTGCTTTCCATACCATGCTTTAACAAGTATCACTGAATAATCTTTTCTTCAACAAAAGCTATGTAGTATTTCCCAATATGGAGATATGAATCCTCTTACTGTGGATTCACAGTCTTTTTGAATACCTCTTCATGTAAACAATCGTTCTTTGTTGATAGATTCTGTTTTGAGTTATTTTTAAAGAAAATTGTTGAACTGGGTATATTTTTGAAATAGTTAAATCAACAGCCTTAATAATAAAAGGAAGTCCTTAATACTGAATACAAATAATAATAATAATAATAATAATAAAATAACAATAATAATAAAGCTTTAGTTAGTTGTAACTTCAAGAAAGTATTGGTCACAGTTCCTGACATAGTTAAAAATGTGAAAAACCAAAATCAAGAAACAACTGTAAGATGTCTAGATAGGCATTGATATTAGGGAAAAGTGCTGGAAGAAAGATGTTTAATATCAATATTCTGATGTTCTTTTATAGAATAAATCATTTGCTCTTTCTATGTAATATCTTTGATAAGGCCACAATTACAAAAACCTAAGGACACTCTACTAATGTGTAATTCAGAGATCCTAAAACTTGCACTTGACCAAAAGGAAATGTGATAATTGGCATTGTAAATTCATGAGTCTTATAAGACTATTTCCAAATTCACATGTTTAGGAGGGTAACAACCATTTTATGGAACTCTATATTGTTACATATTTCAATTTAAGATCCTCAGACTTCGAGAAATCACACACCATTTAATTTTTCTTTCTGTTTTTTGTAGAATTACCTCTTATTTAACCAGAACCAATGATCTGAAATTTCAAATATCCATTTTTTTTTGTTTATATTATGCATTTTAGTTTGGTGAAAGTGAGAAATACGTTTAATTCAAATTGAGTAATACTTCTAAATCCTTTATATTTCCACTTATGATTTCATGGCACACACAATAAATTCACATTCCCCAAAATTTCTAGTAACAACATCTTCCCTGGCTCCATAACAGCTTTCCTCCATCTTCAGTGCAATATAACTTATACACACAACAGTGATTTTTCCTTTAAAAAGTGAAAAATCTAAAAATAAAACTTTTCTTTTCTCATTGAAGTTCTTGCTAGTTTTCTTTTTTTATCAGTTAATATTGCATTAATACCTAAATAAAAGGAATCATACTTTCAGCATACATTAGAAATTTAGATGACAGTTTTTCAAGATGGCGGCGGCTGTGGCGGCTGGCGCGGAGTAGCTGAGGTGGAAAAGGTGGCCACTGGGCCTCAGGAAGCCGGGAAACTTGTGGACCTTCCTCTTGCCATCTCTTAAGGGAGGACTGCTGCTACTGACCAGTCATGGGGGGTGACCACCACTTTCCCCCGGCAGGAGAGGCTGCCTCATTTACAGGCAACAGCTTTGAAGTGTGGAGCAGGAAAGAACTGTTTCTTAGCTGCAAAACCGAGTCTCGAAACAGGGAACGTGGCGCCAGGGCTGCTGTGGATGCAGCCAGGATCCCGGAGGCCGGGGCCGTGCTGAAGGCGGCCAGCTGCCCTATTCAGGATTCGAGGTTTCAGGCCGGCATTAAAGAAGATTCCTGGAAGCGCCGAGCCGTGCCGCGACTGAACAGCCCGAGGCAGCAGCAGCCAAGAACTGGGAAAGGCGGCAAACCAGAGACAGAGAGCGAGCACCCGACCTGGCACAGCACTGTGAGTGATCCCTGGCACAGCTCTGTTCGGGGGATGGATGCCCACGTGGCTCCCGCCTGCACCACCAGGCCACTCACCGCCCGGTGCTGCTTCCATTTTCCCAGGTGCGGGCAGCTCCGCCCTGCTCGGCCATCACTGAGCCCTCCCACTTGCTGGCCTGGCGCCAGGCGTTCCGGAGCCTGCGGACCGGCCTCCGCTCCCACTCCCTCCGCGGTTCTCTGGCGGGGCTGGTGGCGGGGGGTGTCCCGGGCCAGTGTCAGGAGGGCTAGGAAGTACGGGCGGGCCGACTGTCACTCCACCAAACCCTGGACTCCGGCCCCAGGTAAACTCCCTGTTACTGGGAGGCAGATACCATCTCTGCGGCCACCAGTTTGGAAAAAAGCCTAACGAATTTCTGGTTGGGAATAGTGTGGTAGGAGAGTTCCCAGGTCCGCTTGAACCTGCCGGAGACCAGGCTGCAGGTGGGCGCTAGACTCGGTTTATACTGGGGGGATACAAAGGTGAACAAGACCCGAGAAAGATCTACATAGTGCTACAAAGGCACCCAGAGAGACCGGTCGTCTGTGCCCAGCAGAAACCTGGTAGACTTCCTGGGCAAGGCGGTGCTGAGCAGGGTCTTGAAGGCCCAGCTGATAGACGAGGGGTGCAGAAGACACGCCCCAGCCCAGCACAGTGCACACAGAGGGGGGAGACGTACGGCCAGGGAGCCGGAGACTCGACAGAAACCACACACCCGGTGGGGTCACCACTGCACGATCTAACAGCCTGGGCCAGAGCACACGGAACAGGGAGAAGTCCTGCACAGGAAGTGAAAGCTCAATAGAGATCACACACCCTGTGGTACGTGATCCACCAGCCCAGCAGAGTCCAAGCTGACCAGAAAGGTGGCTCCCCGGAGAAGCCCAAGACCCGAGGCAACCACACACACAAGGCACTAGAGGCCAACTGAGCAGTCACGGAGGGAGCCATACCAAATTGGCAACCACAGCAACATCCTAGTTAGTCATTAGTCTCAAACCCGTGAACTGTGAAACCCCTGGCCACAATGAATAAACACCAAAAAAAAGATACCAGAAATACAAAAACTCAAGAAAGTACACCACCAAAAGTTAATAAATCTCAAACTCTAGATCCTATAGAACAAAAAGCCCTTGAAATGACTGACAAGGAATTTCGAGTGATAATTCTAAGGAAACTGAATGAGATACAAGAAAACTCAGCTAGACATCATGATGAAATGAGGAAAAGTATACAGGATCTGAAAGAGGAAATGTACAAGGAAATCAATGTCCTGAAAAAAAATGTAGCAGAACTTGCTGAACTGAAGAAGTTATTCAACGAAATAAAAAACACAACGGAGAGATTAACCAGCAGGCTTGTCGAAGTTGAAGAGAGAACCTCTGAACTTGAAGATGGGCTGTTTGAAATAACACAAGCAGACAAAAAGAAAGAAAAAAGAATCAAGGACATTGAAGAAAATCTGAGAGAGATATCAGACAACCATAAGTGATCAAATATCCGAGTCATAGGTATTCCAGAAGGGGAGGAAAATGGAGATTCCATTGAAAACATATTCAACAAAATAGTGGCAGAAAACTTCCCAGGTATAGGAAAAATCACAGATCTTCAGATCCAGGAAGCTCAACGATCTCCAAATGTATTCAACCCAAAAAGACCTTCTCCAAGACATGTCATAGTCAAATTGGCAAACCTCAGAGATAAAGAGAGAATCTTAAAAGCTGCAAGAGAGAAGCGTCAAATCACCTATAAGGGAGCCCCAATCAGGTTAACATCAGACTTTTCATCACAAACCCTAAAAGCTAGAAAGGAATGGGATGATATTTTCAAAATACTAAAAGACAAAGATTTCCAGCCAAGAATACTCTACCCTGCAAGGCTATCCTTCCGAAATGAGGGGCAAATAGTATATTTCTCAGACAAACAAAAACTGCGGGAGTTCACTACCACAAGACCACCCTTACAAGAAATCCTCAAGGGAGTACTGGGTTTGGTTCCTGAAAAATAACTACCACTGCCATAAAAACCCAAGAAAAATCTAAACCTGCTAATATAATAAAAATGGCATTCATGAAGAGAAAACAAGCTAACAAAAACACTATCTACAACCTAAGGAACCAACAAACACAGAAAACAAACAGTAAATCAGAAAGCAAGGAACAAAAGACACCTAAGACAACCAAACAACCAATAAAATGCTAGGAATAAATCAACACCTTTCAATAACAACTCTTAATGTAAAAGGCTTAAATTCCCCAATTAAAAGACACAGACTGGCTGACTGGATCAAAAAGCTGGACCCAACTATATGCTGCCTACAAGAGACCCACCTCACCCATAAAGATTCACACAGACTAAGAGTGAAAGGATGGAAAAAGATTTACCATGCAAACAGAAAAGAAAAACGAGCTGGAGTAGCTATTCTTATATCTGACAAAATAGACTTTAAACTAAAAACCATAAAAAGAGACAATGAGGGACACAACTTAATGATAAAAGGACTGATCCATCAAGAAGACGTAACAATCATAAATATGTATGCACCCAATGTTGGAGCAGCCAGATTTATAAAACAAACCCTATTAGACCTAAAGAAGGAAATAGACACTAATACCATAATAGCAGGGGACCTGAACACTCCACTGTCAATATTAGACAGATCATCTAGGCAAAGAATCAGTAGAGAAACACAAGATCTAAACAAGACTCTAGACCAATTGGAATTGGCAGATATCTACAGAACATTCCACCCAACAACCTCAGAATATTCATTCTTCTCAGCAGCACATGGATCATTCTCCAGGATACATCACATATTAGGTCACAAATTAAGTCTCAATAAATTCAAAAAAATTGCAATTATCCCATGTATCTTCTCAGACCACAATGGATTAAAACTAGAAATTAATAACAAACGAAACTCTGGAAACTATACAAACACATGGAAATTAAGCAGCATTCTACTTAATGACATATGGGTCCAAGAAGAAATCAAGCAGGAAATCAAAAAATTTATTGAAACTAATGAAAACAATGATACATCATTCCAAAACCTGTGGGATACTGAAAAAGCAGTATTGAGGGGAAAATTTATTGCATTAAATGCTCACTTCAGAAGAATAGAAAGATGGCAAGTGAACAACCTAACACTTCACCTTAAAGAACTAGAAAAACAAGAACAATCCAAACCTAAAGTTAGCAGACGGAAAGAAATCATTAAGATCAGAGCAGAACTGAATGAAATTGAAAACCAAAAAACAATTCAAAAGATCAACAAATCAAAAAGTTGGTTTTTTGAAAAGATAAATAAAATTGACAAACCATTAGCATGGCTAACAAAAAAAAGAAGAGAGAAGACTCAAATAACAAAAATTAGAAATGAAAAAGGCGATATTACAACTGATTCATCTGAAATACAAGGAATCATTCGAGACTACTATAAACAACTATACGCCAACAAATTTGAAAATCTGGAGGAAATGGATAAATTTCTGGACACACACAAGCTCCCAAAACTGAACCGTGAAGACGTAGAAAATTTGAACAGACCAATAACAATGAAGGAGATTGAAGCTGTTATCAGAAGGCTCCCAACAAAGAAAAGCCCAGGACCAGATGGATTCACGCAGAATTTTACCAAACATTCAAACAGGAATTGACAACAATTCTTCACAAACTATTCCAAAAGATTGAAACGGACGCAAATCTCCTAAACTCATTCTATGAAGCAAACATCATCCTGATACCAAAACCAGGTAAAGATATAACCAAAAAAGAAAACTACAGGCCAATATCCTTGATGAATATAGATGCAAAAATCCTCACTAAATTACTAGCAAACAGAATACAGCAACACATACGTAAAATTATTCATCACGATCAAGTGGGATTCATCCCAGGGATGCAAGGTTGGTTCAACATATGCAAATCAATAAATGTGATACACCATATTAATAAACTCAAACACAAGGACCATATGATCATCTCTATAAATGCTGAAAAAGCATTTGATAAAGTTCAGCACTCATTCATGACAAAGACCCTCTATAAGTTAGGTATAGAGGGAAAGTATCTCAACATAATTAAAGCCATATATGCCAAACCCACAGCCAATATGATCCTGAATGGGGAAAAGCTGAAAGCTTTTCCTTTAAGAACAGGAACTAGACAAGGATGCCCACTCTCACCACTCCTATTCAACATAGTGTTGGAAGTACTAGCCAGAGCAATCAGAGAAGAGAAGGAAATAAAGGGCATCCAGATTGGAAAAGATGAAGTCAAACTGTCCCTGTTTGCAGATGACATGATCCTATATATCGAACAGCCTAAAACCTCTACAAAAAAACTGCTGGAATTGATAAATGATTTCAGCACAGTAGCAGGATACAAAATTAACACACAAAAATCAGTAGCATTTCTTTTCTCCAATAATGAACATGCAGAAAGAGAAATCAAGAAAGCCTGCCCATTTACAATAGCCACCAAAAAAATAAAATACTTAGGAATTGAGTTAACCAAGGAGGTGAAAAATCTCTATAATGAGAACTACAAACCACTGCTGAGAGAAATTAGAGAGGATACAAGAAGATGGAAAGATATCCCATGCTCTTGGATTGGAAGAATCAACATAGTGAAAATGTCCATACTACCCAAAGTGATATACAAATTCAATGCAATCCCCATCACAATTCCAAAGACATTTTTCTCAGAAATGGAAAAAACTATCCAGACATTTATATGGAACAACAAAAGACCACGCATAGCTAAAGCAATGCTGAGCAAAAAAAATAAAGCTGGAGGCATAACACTACCTGACTTTAAGCTATACTACAAAGCTATAATAACCAAAACAGTATGGTACTGGCATAAAAACAGACACACTGACCAATGGAATAGAATAGAGAATCCAGAAATCAACCCACACACTTACTGCCAGCTGATCTTTGACAAAGGCACCAAGCCTATTCACTGGCGAAGGGACTGCCTCTTCAGCAAATGGTGCTGGGATAACTGGATATCCATATGCAGGAGAATGAAACTAGATCCATACCTCTCGCCGTATACTAAAATCAACTCAAAATGGATTAAGGATTTAAATATACACCCTGAAACAATAAAACTTCTTAAAGAAAACATAGGAGAAACACTTCAGGAAATAGGACTGGGCACCTTCATGAATACGACCTCAAAAGCATGGGCAACCAAAGGAAAAATAAACAAATGGGATTATATCAAACTAAAAAGCTTCTGCACAGCCAAAAAAACAATTAAAAGAGTTAAAAGACAGCCAACAGAGTGGGAGAAAATATTTGCAAAATATACATCTGACAAAGGATTAATATCCAGAATATATAAGGAACTCAAACAACTGTACAAGAAGAAAACAAGCAACCCAATTAAAAAATGGGCAATAGAGCTAAGTAGGCATTTCTCTAAGGAAGATATACAAATGGCCAACAGACATATGAAAAAATGCTCAACATCACTCATCATCTGGGAAATGCAAATCAAAACCACATTGAGAAACCATCTAACCCCAGTTAGGATGGCTAAAATCCAAAAGACTATGAACGATAAATGCTGGCGAGGCTGCGGAGAAAAAGAAATTCTCATACATTGTTGGTTGGACTGCAAAATGGTGCAGCCTCTATGGAAAATGGTATGGAGGTTCCTCAAACAATTGCAGATAGATCTACCATACGACCCAGCTATCCCACTGTTGGGAATATACCCAGAGGAATGGAAATCATCAAGTCGAAGGTATACCTGTTCCCCAATGTTCATCGCAGCACTCTTTACAATAGCCAAGAGTTGGAACCAGCCCAAATGCCCATCATCAGATGAGTGGATACGGAAAATGTGGTATATCTACCCAATGGACTACTACTCAGCTATAAAAACGAATGAAATACTGCCATTTGCAACAACATGGATGGACCTTGAGAGAATTATATTAAGTGAAACGAGTCAGGCACAGAAAGAGAAATACCACATGTTCTCACTTATTGGTGGGAGCTAAAAATTAATATGTAAATTTACACACACACACACACACACACACACACACACACACACACAAAACCGGGGGGGTGGGGGAGAAGATATAACAACCACAATTACTTGAAGTTGATACGACAAGCAAACAGAAAGCACATTGTTGGGGGGGAGGGGGGAGGGAGAAGGGAGGGAGGTTTTGGTGATGGGGAGCAATAATCAGCCACAATGTATATTGACAAAATAAAATTTAAAAAAAAAAAAAAAAGAAATTTAGATGACAGAGATCAATAAAAATAAATAATAGTAAAGGACAATTTGAGACCTGCAGACAGGTAATTAACTTCTGGTGAATGTTTAATACACCTAAATCCCATCTTCTATTCGTATTCGCACTTCTTTCTGCCACAACATTATTCATAAGAATCCAAACCCTCAAAATTCTTTCATGAGAAAGGAGATACTAAAGTGCATATTTTTATTTATTGTTTGGGCACCTTTATAAAGGTGCAAACTGCTTCTCTTTTTTAAGTCAATTCACAGATCGTTCTCAGCGAATGTTATCAAATCATATTTTTCTTTTGCCAATAGTGAAGAAAAGCATTATGTAAACCGAACTGTATCTTTGAATCACTTTTAACATTACATTAAGATTAATTGATCTGGTATTTATTGCTAGGAACAATGGTTAGTATCATGTGGGAATATTGCTGCTGCAGTCTATAACACAGGTAAACAGCCATAATTATCTGATGGATGCTGGTTCAGGAAAAAGGAAAAGACATGGGTGGAATGGGCAATGAAAATAGCTCTTTCTCAAAGTCTGATGGCACTTTGGAGATTCTACATATTAAATTTACATACACATCTCTCATTGACAAAAAGTTTGTGTTAAAACAGACAAGCTGTCACAGAAATCTCCTGAACTGAAATGCAGGTACCTGACTCTGCCGAGATGCAGATATTTATAAATACAGCTAAGCAAGGTTATAAAATGCAGGATTTCTATCTAAAAGTTTATGGATTAATTTCAATTTTCTAAACATGATGACTTAGAGATAAACAAAGGTGGTAAGAAAGTCAAGTTTGCTTTAAATTCACCAGAAGGGGGATTTCTCTTAATGGATGTCCTTTGACAAGAAAGGTCCCATTAGGTGTGGCAAAAACACACTATGTGTGACATAAGAACTCCTTGAACAAGTAAGTAAAAGCAGTTAGCATTTAAGAAAGCTTACTGATTCAGGTGACAGAGAAAGTGCTATCATTGTTGCTAAATGAAAATAAACTTAATTAAGAGCCACTTCATTCTTTGCCCCAGACTTTGAGCCATTACAGAAGTCTCAACGCACTCAGCCACATTGCAATGCAGTTTTCTTCAATGCACCGGATAATGACAAACAGATAAGGAAGAGGCAGCAGGAACCATTTACTACAAACACATTATAGGTAATATACAACACTGGGGACTGCATATTGACTTTTGGGCATTTGGTCTCAGTCAGCATGCCATGCTACAGCACAGGAACACATAGTCATGTTTACAACACAGAGCTGAATTTAAGAGACTCACATAATTGCCTGCGAGTAGGTACAGGAGCACTTCCATAAGCTGTGCCCTGTAAATAAAACACATTTTTTTTTTTTTTTTTTTTTTGGAGCAAATGATGTCAGCATTAGTAACAGTAGAAAATGGTGGAGAAATGAATTTTAAAAAATGAACAGAAATACAAAATAGATAAGTATGGTTTAAGGGGCTGCTTTCATCAAATAAGGCCTTTGAGTTATTGTATTTGGCAGAGGGATATATACTAAAGTATATACTTAACTAAGTATATACTTAATTATATATATTTAATATCTGTATAATATTAAGTAAGAAATATATATAATAAACCAAAACAAGAAAGCAAAATAAAAATTACAGCAATAGATGGAAACATTTAAATTTGAAGGGAAGGAAGTTTTGTGAAAAGTAGAACACATGATATTTAAAAAGTGGGCTCCTTAAAAAGTCGGTTCCCTTGTACCCATTCCTTAGCTGATACAATAATTTTCTCAGTCTTGTAAACTAAGCAGTGCACTGATACTTGTTCTTTCCTTTTTCTATCTCAAAAACTATGCAAAACAAAAATAAAGACTTTAATACAAATGACCCTAATCTGTGCACCAACAACAGTTGATCACTAAAAAGCAGCATGATTTAATATAGAGAAAAAAGTTATTAAATAAAAATATTAATCATGTATGATAGACACCAAAGAAAGAATGACCGCATTCTGAATATTTGCTGTATACCCCCAGTTTAAGAAGCTCTGTACCAACATTTTACAATTTAAATTGTGTATTTTTATTTCTGGCACTAACCTCCATCACAAGGTTATGTTGTATTATACACAAGGAGCTGTTTTAAAATATTAATTAAATAAAAGTCTCTGTGAAAATCAATAGTTCATTATAAATATAACAACTTACAAATGACAAGAATATTTGACAAAGATTGACTAATATTTATTGAACATTTACTTTGTAAATCTCCTATGCTTAGCACATAAAAAGCATTATCTCATTTAGTTTCCACAACAGTTCTTGAGGTAGTTACCTTTTTAAATTAATATTTATCATTATTCCATTTTTGCCGGTGAGAAAATTTTTTTAGACTTGATTAAGTAACTTTAGATTTGGCTTAGAATCAGTTAAGGGACTATCCACATTTTTAAGGCTAGTTTAGTAGTTAAAATGGGTGATCCATGCAAAGACACCTGTTGCTTAAAAATTTAATGAATTTTGCTGCTAATAAAGAATAGCAAATACTAATATTATTGAGATAGGAGGTGCTCAGCTTCCCTGGGTTCAGGTTTCAGGACACACCTCTGGGTTTCAAGACACTCCCTGAGGTGTCAGACCCTCTCCTCCAGGCCTTCTCCTAGAGGAAAGTTACTGTTGCCAGTTAGACCTATTTTCAGCACCAAGAAGAGGAAATTGAGAACTTGGGGGGCTGGCTTATGCAAATCCAGTGGCTGGGGATGCTCAGTAGAGAAGAGTTTTTACACCGTAGCTGAATGACCTTCCACTGGGGGTGCTAAACAGCACAGAATATTCTTGAATGTGTCTGGTACTGTGACAGAATTTGACCAATAAACATGGTCCAAAAGGAGACCAGCTGAGCATGTGCAAGACTATGTTACATAACTGAGAACCACCCCCTTAACTGATTATTCATTAGATACCAAAACTGTAAAAGCTGAATCCCAGTAGAAAATGCTGTTGCTGCTCACTTTCCAGAGGCCAACCTGTGCTTTCCTGGCTGAGGTGTGTATGCTTTACTTTTGTATTAAACTTACTTCTAGCAGGTGGCTGCTCATTGTCTTGGGCCAGCCTGCACTCTATACTAAACTTTAAGTGTGTATTTCTTAATTTTGTGTAAAACGTGGTGTGGGCCCTTCTCAGTCTCTGGGGCTAGGCCACACTCTCTGTGAAATAAAATCTCTTATTTGTTATATTGAACCTGTTCTCGCTTTCTACTGTGACTCTGCCCTGTGAATCTTTCCTGTGTCAGAGTCAAGAACCTGGTAAGGGGACAGGGTGGGTTGAGGCTGACTACCATGCCTCGCATACCCTACCTCCGACATCATTATATCCTTGGTCCTAAAAAAGTATATGAAAGAGGGTACTTATATTGTAAAATATTTGCATGCTTGCACTGAAGGATGATAAATGTGACATGCAATCTCCTACTTGAATTTCCTTTTTCTAAGAATATGTTTGTATCCCTAATCTACTTAGAGAAAGGCACATTCCTTTTCACTACGGTCTATTGGGATTTGTCTGGGATAGGTTTAAATAAATTTTGCCCTGGATAGCGATTTATGAGAAAATTTGATCAAAGGATGGATGCCACCTACACTTAGAAGAAAGCATGGTCCCAACTTACAATGGTTTGACTTAGGATTTTTTACTTTGTGATGGGTTTATAGGGGTATTAAATGCGTTCTCTACTTATGATAGATTTACTGGGAAGTAACACCATTATAAGTCAAGGAGTATTTGCATTCCATAAACTTGCCATAGAGGTTCAAGCATAGACTGTTAGCATCAACCCATCAGTCATTCACCCCCAACAAGTATTGAACAATGCAAGACAGAATCCTGAATACACTGACATTTTCTACTTTGAGGCTAAGGACATAAATAAAAGCAGGTAATGTCTAAGCACTGTTCCAGCACTGAATCTGAGATTGAATAAAGCCATACCTGTGTTATTCACATGGCATGGAATCCAAGAAAGATCTAGATTGGAGGAGGGATTTGCCTACATCTGGCAGATTCTAAACTGGGATATGCACATATAGGTTAATTTGACTCTAGAGCACAATATTCACTGCAGGTTGATTTTTTCAAAGGTACATCATTATTTGTGACAAAATATACAAGGTTTATTCTTTTTTTTTTTTAAACTTTTAGAGCTTTTAATGAGTTACCTCAAGTCCAAGTAACAAAAAAACTAAAAACAACAAAAGCTAATATATTTTTTTCTTTAAAAGGTTCCACTATTAAATCTCAGAACAGAAACACTAAAAATCACATTAATTTTACTGTTTATTAGAAAAATATTTCCAAGTCCTGAAATATATAAACTTGCCATTGAAACAAAATGTAAAATATGGGAAAGCAGTATGTTTTTAATACCAGGATTGGAAGAGCTAGTCTCCTAATTTCTAAAACTTGAAGTTGTTGAGATAATTTGTGGGAGGGTCACAATTAGGTAAACCCAGAGTAACTCAATAGAATTCTGACAAAGACAACCTTGGCTTTAAATTTTTATCTAAGTGCTCCAAGCAATTACTGCATAATACGTCTTTCATTCCGATGAAAAACCTGATGTCATCTGCTCTATGTCCTCTGGGTCGCCTTCCTAGATCACAATTCTCCCCTCCAGTTACCTATTTCTGCATTAATTAATTTTCTTTTTGATTGCATTTTGTGCAGGTTATTACTTTGTATTTGTATTTTTCATTGCACTTTCAGAGTCATTTAATTTAGTTATATGTTTATGCTCAATGGAATCTTTAAAATTAAAAATGCCATCACATATCAGCATAAAGTCTAAATATGGACAAATTTTTTATCTTTAATGAAACACCAAATCCCAGGTACTATATTTCAAAAATGTTCATTTTTTAGGCCCAGACTTTATGAACTAATATATATGTATCAATTAACAATAGAAGAGAGGGGACAGTTTTTTTTTTTAAGAAATGCTTGGGTTGGGGTAGCAAATATTCAGGTTTTACCATAAGAAGCCTAATCATTGCTAGAAGAGAATTACTGTGCTTAGGAAAACTTAGCATAAACAAGTTAGAACCAGTTAAAAGAAAATTTTTAGGGCGATATGATGACTAAGCCTAGATTCTCTACTTTATCCACATTGTTTTATTTTCTAAACTATTTTCTTTATAAAAATTTGATTTTTATAAATCATCTATAATTTGAGACTATAAATTAAAAAAATTAACAATATTTAATGTATTAATATATCCAAATTAAGGTACAGAATTTGTCCATCCAAGCCATCAAAAAGAACAAGCCAGTGTTCAGTGTAATTGCAGGAGCTTAGTAAATCCAGCAGAGTACTACTCTACCTCTGGGCTCTTTTTTCACACAGATAGTATAGTTCATGGAGATCATAACATTTGTTTAATTAATATTTTTACAGTGGCTTATGGCACACCATGTTCTTATTTCATATGTATTTACTATATTAGCAATGACAAAATTCTGTGAAGCATATGATATTGTCTCCATGTGATATATTTTTCCCATTCCCACAAACAGGAAAGAGGTAGAAGCGGCTAAATAAACTTTCATGATTACAAAGCCAGGATTTGGCACTGACAGGTCTAAAACTGAATTCCTTTCGTTTCCACATTCCAAGAGCTTACCTACCAGATGCTGAGACTCTATAATCAAGGTGAATATGAGCACAGAGCCATACAATTAGAGGCTATTTTGTGAATTATGGGGTATAGTGACTTTTACTACAAACCATCTTAATCGAAAATCTGATTTGAAATAAGCACAAGATTCTGGAACAGGGAACAAATATGAAAACCAGAAATCCCCAAAAGAAAGGCAATAAACACCTTTAAAAGCAACTAAAAATGTGATGATTCTCCTTAATACCTTTGTACTCCTCTGGAAGCATTTAGTAAAAACAGATTGTAGGCATAGTCTGGCACACAGAGATCGAAAATAAGAATACACAATCTGGTTGGGGTGAGAGTGAAGACCTATTTTACCTGCGAAAATTGTTAAAATAATATCTTAACTATAACTGAATAAAAATTCAGAGCTTATTCACTGGCCCCAGGTACACACAGCAAAAAGCAAAACAGTCCTAGACATGAAATGGAAATATGAATATAAGAAAATTCTTAAATAACCATTTATCCCAAGCTTTGGGCCAAGTGATTTTCAGGATTCCGAATTATTCAGAATATTCACAATAACTCCCCTAACTAAGTCTAGAGCTGGAGTAATATTTCTACTTCCAAAATATGACCCTACTTTGGTTAAAAAAATTGTTGATAGTTTCTTGTCCATTCAGATCAAGTCAAATTTGGCTACCAAATAATTCATAAAAAAGTTTCAGTTTTCAGGGGATTTTGTTTGCTTATTTCTGTTTTGTACTTTAGAATTGCAGATTAAAGAGCTGTAATATTATTAAAAATTACACAATTAGAAATCAAGGGAGCATAAAATTTTCAGATAATTAGCTTTAATTATATTTTCTTAGATTCTCATAAAGTTAAAGTTCTCTTGATTCTGAAATAGTTTAAGAAACAGTTGTTCAGGAAAATAGATTTTAAGACTTCAGCACTTATAGAATAGTGCTCAACTTCTGAATGATCACTCACGAAAAAAGGAAAATTTGATTTTGGTCCCATCATGGTATATACATGTAGAAATAGCAAGATTTAATTAATATCACTAATTTAAATGTTGTAGAATGCTGTGACTTTAACTGACAAGACATTTCTGATAAATGTATCAATATTCTTATGTTCCTTCATGCTTTTTGATGGAATTTTTATTTAAACTTTTAAGAGAAATGTTTCAAGTTTATATATACTAGCCAGAACTAAATTATACAAGAAATCACTACTAATTTGTGCTTACTTAGGTTTTTCCTTTGATATTTCTTTTAACCCTTTGTTAAAGTACCCAAATTAAACATACTAAAATATTATCTCTCCTAACATTCCTCATGGAGCATAGATCTGCTCAAGGCATGTCCTCGATCTGCTACCTTGGTTGACATACAGTGATAAAGTCACTTGCTCATTAATCAAACAAGGCAGTGTTTAGGACTTGGAGGGCAGACGTGCCTTTAAATAGATTGCACTTTTTGTACCCCGTCTGTTATTGTTCCATGACCAAAAATAGTGGTAATCAAACTGAATTTCTACTGTTAGCATTTCAGACCTCATTTCAAGAATAATTCTTCAGCCATGTTTTAAATTTGGAGATAATGCAGTGAAAATGGAGACAATAAAGTGAGTAGGATTTGTTGTTAGATCTCTTTACCTACCAGAAAGGGAAAAAGAAGTGAAATGAATAAGGAAAAAATAACAGGGATCTGTGATACACTTTATTTTCTCAACAGCCTAGTGGAAACTCAGAAATGAAAACATATAAGGGTGATGATGAACACGTCCTCACAGCCCCGAAATAATGCTGTTAGATCTACACTTTTCTATTTCCATTAAGGAAATAGCCACTGCAAAAATGCATTAATAAAATTAAATGTGTGCCCTTCTTTTTTACCTACTTCTGATGCCATTTACCATCATTACACACATAGTAAGAATTTATCATACATATTTTAACAAACATTCTTACTACAGATTTCGATATCATTAATTTTAAAACATTGCAGGTTTTGTGAGACATTAATTGAGGTATGTGAAAATATATGTTTTCTTAGATGGACATAACTTTAGATTCTTCTTTCTTTTCTTACATTGACCCCCTTGAAAGTTATTCTTCTGCAATTTTTAATAATGCATCTCCTGCTAGTACTTCAGTAAGCAACACAGGAGGTGTGTATGAACTCTGATGGTACACTGAGAATATGAAATGCAGTATCACTCATAAGAAAAGCACAAATTTTGCTGCATGCTTTATATCATTTTTACTTATAATAGTAATCACAACTTACTGTATTTCCTGGGGATTTCCCAAGGCACAGCCAAAGGCAATGAGTTCTTCCCAGCTAGTCATAAATGTCCTCTGTTTCTTTCATTGCTTAAATATTGCCGTAAGACCTTTTTTTATTATATCCCTTTGAAATGGAGTGAACCATTTCCCAAAAGACACTTATCAAGAAGAAGGTTGACATTTGAAACAATAAGAAGCAGCATGCACTGTGTATTAATATGAAGGCATGAAAGACTTGACATGCATCCCTCTAATTATTTAAGAGTTCTCTTCACTGGCTGTGCATTCATTTATTATTAGTAGAAATTAAAGTCTTTTAAATGTCAGTGCTCTTCATACTACAGAAGCAGGGAAAATGAGTTTATATTGAGGACAGTCTATTAAGATTTTTTTTTTTGTAAAGGCAGAGATAAACATTCTCTTTAAACTTCATTTGACACAGATGTACCAATTATGATAAACTGTGTACTTTTTACAGAAAGAGAACAGAGAGAGAAATGACTTCCCCCAAAGTAATAAAAAACAAATAAGAGATTAATTTAATCATTCTGAAACACACACCTGACATATACAAATACCTATCAAAAACCTTAGTGCCTCCCCAATAATGGCAGAATTCAAAACCTTTGATTGACCTTCAGACTTGCTACAAGCCTGCCTTTACTTACACCTTTAAATTTACCTATCACTTTCAGATTGGCTAAATAAAATTGGTTAAATAAAATAGGAAATGAAAAAAATATGTAGATTGTGGGATGTTGGGAAGAATGAAATAATCCTGCAAGATTTATGTCTTGATTGGCAAAATTTGAACTATATATAAGTTTATTTATTGAAGGCACAGTAATACTCCAATTATCTAGAATCACATGTGCAAAATATTCAGAAGCATGAGAGAAATGTGGATATGAAAGTGAAATGGCCCATAGTAGTGAGAAAGATATGGCATCACAGCACTATTCCATAGCCAAAGAATATAGCTTTCCTCAAGCCAAAACATACAGTAAAATATACTAAATAAATGTTTCCTTATTTAGCAAGATTAGGACCAGCTAGCTACTGGAGAAAGTCTGTAAAACCAGGAATCATAGAAAATGTATTTCCATATGTTAAACAATAATTTTAACCTGAAACTAGCAGACGTCCATTCATTCTTCCATAATTTAACAGGGAATCAAGGACTTTCCTTTGAGTGAGTGTCTTCTGCTGTCTCCTTCCTCTTTTTTGCACAGTTACACCGTAATGCATCTCCTTCAAATTCTAGTTTAAGTTTCCTTAGAGCTTAAAGTTCCTTGCAAAGCAATCTGAATGTTGATTATTTCTATGGATTTACTCATTTCCCCCAAGTTTCTCAGTGTTTTCAATACTTTCTAAAACATTCAAGTTGGTTTTGCTCATTCTTTTCACGTGCCTGTTTTATCTGTTTACTTAATAGTGAACTAGTTCATCTAATAACAATAACACATAAAATAACCATTGTAACTAGAATAAAGAGGTATAGGGGAAACAGCTTGCAGAACAGAAGTGAGCAGACCAATGGCAGAGGAGCCCATCACCTTCAGCAACACTGCTGTACAGAGGGAATGTAACATTTGAATTAATCCAGTGAATAGATTAATTGATGTCCTCCTATGAGCTGGAGTGATCAAATGAATGCTCAATTTTGTTCAGTAACCATTTTTTAAGATAGACATAAAGTTTGATGGAAACATAGCTAGAGAGAAACATATAATCTTCAGTTATCTGAAACATTTCCCTAATTCACAGTAAGTCGGATCTGTGCTGGTAGATTAATGGGGTTTTATATATATTGATATAGAATAGTTTGTAACTGTATAAATCATAGTTTATTCAATAGCTTAATTTCCAATTCAATTAATTAGATTGAGTATTCAACAACATATTCAAGAGCTTATAATTTATTTTTACTGAAAAGATTCTAAATTAATCAGAATTCAAAAGAAATTTTAAAGACTGATACCAAATTTTAGTATTTGGCAAGTGAAGTTTGTAATTTCTCTCATGGGCTAAAAGTTGAAGTCAATGGCTACTGAAAACTAAAGAGAATTTTCTAAGGAAAGGTCACTTCGAAAATTTCCTTCTTATGATTTGTAAGATCAATATCAAGAAAAATCAGTTCACACATAATTAAAGCTAATTGTGTCATACATCACTTTAGCTAAACAATAGAAAGTAAAACAAATGTAGATAAAAAATATTAGAAACACGTCAGTTAGCCAGACAGTCACCATTCAGATAAATATTATAATCTCTTTTAACGTTTCAGTAAAATTCTTTATAAAGGATTCAACCTCTTATTCATAATCATATTTTACTTTCAGTAGCCACAATCATGTGGACAGTGATTAAACTAGTTAAGAATTGTGTGTTCAGTATTCTCCAAACATGACAATGGTAATATAAAATTTCAAAATCAATTGTATTTTATAAAATATAGATCTCATAATTGTAGTGTGAAGTGCTTCACGGAAAAAACATCCAGGACTGTGCTTTTTAAAACGAAGAATAAAGGAAACTTTAAGCATTAGATAACAATTGAATAATACTTTTCAGAAAACACTGTTTATTAAGGGGCAAGCTAGTTTGGTACACGATAAGTCAAAGCCTTTTATTATTTAGAAAATGCCTTATACCTTTAAAATATTAGAAGCTAGAAAGATTATAAACTATATACCTGATGTTAACTACAATCACAGTTTATTTATTATACAAGCAACAATTGTTTTTCCATTATGTATTAGAATGATAAAACTGTGGGAAACATTTAAACTCCCCCAAAATCAAAGAGAGCAGCACTCCTTTACAGTTCTTTGTTAATAAAAATAATTTGAGCTCTCCTGAGGAAGACATTCTATAATTGCCATATAAATGTGCTTTAGGAAAATTACCAGACACACTCTTGCTTACCCATCATTCGTTTTTCATCTTGGTGATTTGCTAAAAGTCAGCAGGGAGCATATTTATGGTCTTGGTACATGGTAGTATAATTATTTCCCTGTTTCTCTCATTTGTCTGCATTAAAAAGATAGATAGATAGATAGATAGATAGATAGATAGATAGATAGATAGACAGACAGACAGACAGACAGACAGACAGACAGACAGACAGACAGACAGACAGATAGATAGATAGATAGATAGATGATAGATAAAGATATAATGTACATTGGAAATAACCAATATTCTTGTGAAATGGATGGCATTGGAATGCATCTCAACTTGTCCTTTTTTTTTTTTTACAAAAAGCATGAATTTTCTAAAATTTTAGGAAATATATCATCATGTTTATATTTTATACGTCTTAAGGTTAAGAAAAAAAGTAGCTTTTATATCTAAAATCTCCTAATATTGAACCAGGAGAATTTTTTCAATATTTATTTATCTGAAAATGGTTATCCAATTTTAATGATTAGTATCATTATTTTTCAATCAAACTTTGCTTTTCAGACTAAACCACTCCAGGTTTTTTCTCTCTTTTTATGGATATTAGCTTTCAAATCTTCTAATGTCTAATATTTAATACCACTTCAATATATATCAAATGTCATCTTGGCTTTAAAGTAGAAAAGTGGAAGCAAATTTAGACTTAGCTAAAGGACTCTATCAGAGATGTGTGCTAGGGTAATAGCTATGAAAGTGTGGGTCAGTTATTTTACAGAACTCACTGTCCTCTGAATTTGCATTCTGTGTGCTCATTTTGCAATATAACTTTCAAGTGATATATATTTAGGAAAATCAATAATTTGAGATCTTACTTTATATGTAGGCAGATAAAGCAAAATGAACAAACCTGAATTTTAAAATTTGGCAGTAGGCTATAAAATTTAAGTGTAGAATATCGTAATTATAACTAACCCCTTCTGACCCATAACCAGTAGAAAATGCAAGCACTTTATTCTCATACTGGTTATATTTCTAGCAAAATAAGTATTCTAAAACAGTCACTGTCAGAATGTTTGGCCAAATTTATTGAGGCAAATCTATAAACATTAGGTAAAAATACTTTGTCTTATTTCTAGGATATGCTTGAGCAAGCAGCAAATCTGACTAAGTACACACACACACACACACACACACACACACACACACACACACACACACAGTTGATGAATATGTATGTATATTTCAGGATATGTTTACATAAGCCATTTCATTTGCTTCTTACAAAATCCCCATGAGCTAAGTGATATTATTTCCATGGTACAAATGATGATACTAAGGTCCAGAATGGTTAAATGACTTGGAAAAGGACTAAGTATTTAAAGGTACTACAGAGAATGAATTTGAAGGTGAAGGGATTCAGACTGTGCTAAACTGAGCTAAAATAACCAATTAAGTGTCTCTGAATATTTCTTTTTCATGTGTTAAGAGCCTCGAGCTTGAATTTCAGGGACTGAAATTTAATCATCATACTCTTATCTAATGTTGAATTAGGTTAGAAATTTTTTGAAAGTTTTGTCCTATGGTGTTGCCCTATTTAGGAATAGTAAGAATGCTGTGAGTGTGACTAGAAACTCAAAAAATAATTAAGGAGCTTCCTAATTTAAAAATTTTTAAAAATTTAAATGGAATTTAGGTCATTTAGTGAGAATGCACTACAAATGTGTTTTTAGATTACACTAATTAGAACTATGAATCTATACCTTAATAAAGAAATTTATAAAGTTACAATCCCTTTCTATACTTTGCGGTCAGACTTCATTTATTCATTCAACATGTGTTCACTGAGTACATACAATTTGCTTGCACTGTTCCATATTTTGGCAATGTGTTCAACTACAGGCATCTCACTTAGAAAGAAAAGAAAATTATGCCACCATACCTTCAGTGCTTACCAAATGCAGACATTTTCATTTCTTATAAAATTGATTTTAATAATAATGATAGTAGTTAACATTTATTGAGAGCTTATTTTGTGCTAAATCCATTAAGAGCATTAATTATTTTAAACACAAAACAAACTTACTAGGTTGATGTATTTTTATCCCCATTTGCCAAGAAGGAAACTGAGACACAAAGACATTGCGTAATTTGTCCAGTATTTCAGACCCACAAACCATAAACTGAGATTTGAACACAAATAGTTCAGCATAGACCCAGGTTCTTAACCACCATACTAAATCTACCATTTTTGATTACATTTAATATAAACACTTTTATACATTATTTATTTTATTCTTCATGATAATCCTCTGAGGCAAATATTATCTTTATTCTACAATTCAGGAAATTAAAGCTTATGGGAGAGGTTAAAGAACTTGTCTAAAGTAATACATGTCTGTCTTACTCTCAAATCTACTATGCATAGCTCTTTAGTACTATATTACTAGGAGCAGGTTAATCATGTCTTTGGGGCATGAGCAAAACAAAGGTACAAAGAAATGGACTTAGATGTTTTAAAAATTGTACACTTGCTGTTTCATAATTTTAAAAAATCTACATAGTCATCAATGAAGGAAAAAAACTATAACTTCATTGGATTTTCTTGTTCTTATTGTCTGGTTTTATTTTTCTTTGAATTACATACATGTGGGGGGTGAAGTGGGCAGTGATAACACTGCATTTTTCAGTGCTCAGAGTTACAAAAAAGTCTTACTCCTATTCTGTATATCTCATTTAATATTCACAAAAGCTACATGAGGTAGTATTAGATGAGGAAGAAGGGAAGCTGAGAAAAATTCAACAGCTTGTTCCAGTTGACAAAATTAGCAAGTAGTAGATATGAAATGCAAACTAAAAAGGTCCAAAATCCAACTTCTTTCCAGGATATCATACTGACAACTAGTCAGTTCAGCAGAAAGCTACTTGGGCAATGTAGAGACCTAAAATCATGTCATAAAAGAAGCAGTTAAAAGAAATAAGGAGGTTGTTCTGAATAAGAGGAAACTCAAAGTACTATAAAACTGACTTCTAATGTGTTGCCAATTGTAAGAGATAATGAATTATTGTATTATTCCAATGAGGCAGAACAAGCACCAAAGGATGGAAGGGGGAAAGTGGCAGATTTTGATTTAACCTAAGAACTTTATTGACAGTCAAAGCTGCTGCCAGGGGTAGAACCACGAGCAATAGCAGTTCTGAATTTTGGTTTTTAAAAAGGGGACATCTTCTATTGCATAATAGTTTAGAGCACATATTTGGATTCAAACAGAGTGGAATTCTGTCTCTGCCAACTAATTTTTCTAGGGCCCAGTTGCTTCATTTACACAGCAGGATACCAGCAGTCCTCCCCTTATGGGCTGGTTAAAAGGATTAATGTAAGATCTAGCACAACACCTATAAAATAGTAGTTATTACTTCTATGATTAATTCCAGTGAGGAAGAAAGTACTGTAGAGCACTTTTTTTTTTCTTTGCTTTCTCCAAGCCATGTATGGGGGTGTATATGATAGGAGGAGAACAGTGTGTTATACTGTTGAATAATTACTGACCTCTTTTTCTCCTCAGCTTTCCATTGCTTATTTTTCACACCCTTCAAGCTTACTCAGTGAGCTATTATTTTTCAAGTGAAAGGGTAAGCTCACCAAGGTGATTAATAGTAATAGTATACAGGATTTGAGGTCGGAAGCACCCAGCTGTATATTCACAGCAACCCTAGAAGTTAATCCTGCTGTGAGTTGAATTGATTTTGAAGTTTTTGCCCCTACAATCTGACAGACAATAATACACATGAATATATAAACATATTTGAACATTCAGCTACTTTTGCTCTTTGTTTTTAATCTTTTGGCAACTGCTTCCTTTCCCAAATGCTTCTAAGTTGAACAAACCCTCTTTTGTAAAACTACCAAGGTCTTGTTCATGTTTGTATGAGCTCATATCCTTTCATGAATATCACAGTTTCTTTTAGGACTACAAGGAGAGTGAATGTCAGAAATCAGGCTCAAAGACATGTTTTGAAAACAAATATGCATTCTATTTTGTACAAAACATTTAATTAAAACAAAATATGGAACCAGTGTTTTGGCAATGAATTCACCAAGTCCCTTGAATATGTATCCATTAGATAACATTTATAGAGATCAAGTCCTTTCTATCAAAATGCTTTTGAATCTTGCTTCCATCTAGACCATTTTTAATAATACCATTTTATTTTTCAATTATCCTTACATTTTTATTTATTTTAAAAATATTTATTCTTTATTTTCCCAAACCTCCTTCTTCCTTACAGTGTATAATTGTTTTGGTAGCAAGTTTAAATTAGATTTTATTTGCATACTATTATCAGAATTTAAAACCATTTGAGTAGTAGCTCTCAGGTTTCTATTTCATAGACTTATGAAATAGAAGAAACATAGTATTGTAATTAAGCACACATGCATTCTGGCTCCACCTTGAAAACACTGGTGACTCTAGACAAGTTTCTTAAATTCTGTCTGCCTCATTTTTTCACCTGTAAATTGATTAAATGAATTATATTTGTAAAGCAGTTAGATTATTGTCTGTTATTTAGTAAGACTACATAAATAGGCATGATGAATTTACTTTTGCATATAAGCATAGGGCCTGACGTCCAATAAGTAGTCAATGAATAAATCTGCATTCACTCACTTATATCAACAACTAATTATTTGTGTGATCTTGAATATTCACAATCTATCTGAGCTTCAATAACCTCACCTGAAACACAAATATTACCTACTCGGTGTCACAAGGTTGTTATGACAATCAATCAAATGTTCTAACATGAGACATAAGTTTAAAAAACTTAAGTGCTTTACAAATGCAAGTTATTATTAATTATTGACATTAAGTCAACCTATCTGATAATGTGTTTTCATGTGTCAGGCTGAAAAGATTTTGCTTAACTCAGGAATAGGAGGTCTCTTTCCGGGGAGAGGGTGTTCCTTACTAAGGATACTGTCTGGAAATATTGCTGACAAATTTTTAAAATTGCATCCTATTGCATCTTATTGCACACAAAATATCACCTATCCAAACTTTTAAGAGGATTACCTTAAGTAAATTAGTGCATTACAGTTTTGTGTATGGTCTACCTTTGATTCTCACATTGTGAGAAAATTGATTTATTTCTACTCAGCTGGCTCTAAATGATCACAAATTCTGAATTAGTGAAATCTAAAGTATTAAAATGAATTAAACAACCACAGCATTTGTCCAGCATAAAATAGATAAAGTGATCATAGACATCTACACAGTTAAAAATGCTGGATAACATGTCTCACTTCCCACTGAAAATCTCATATTTCTTTCCTTTTTTTCTTTCTTTAAGAAAACTATGCCTTACTAAAGCGAACTCTTTAATCATGAACAGCCTCCAGTTAAATGCTCAAATATTAAAATAAATCTTTTCTTCCTATGAATATTTCTCAGAGTAAAGTTATAGCTCAATAAGGAAGACATATTTCCATCTTAAAGTTAACACTAAATATTTTTCTTGTGCTCTCTTGGCACGTTTGCAGCTCATATAGAAGAAACATTTGCATCCCTTTTCCATGGTAGGCATTAAATACTAAGGTGAACTATTCTAATTCAGAGCAAACTGAATGTTTTCTTCACAAATAACCAAACCTAAATTTAAGTACCCAGTGTAGTTACAACACAAAAAAACCTATTTTGAATATGTGCTGTTAGTATCTTTTATTCTTAATAAGATTCTATTTTAACAAAATTTTTGGTTTGTTTGTTTAATTTTAAAATGCCATTTAAACACTTGTAATAAGTATGCATAGCTGCCTGTATTACATTAGAATATGGTTCTAGAAATGCAGAAATGTGTGTGTTGTGTGTGTGTGTGTGTGTGTGTGTGTGTGTTTGCGTGTGTGTATTCAAACCTTACCAAGCCCACATAATTCAGAGTAGTCAAGCTGAACCATAAATATTAAAATGTATCTTTCATGTAGAGCTCAGCTTGATGTTAAAAATTTTTAGGATTAATTAATGGCTGAGTTTTCTTTTTGAAAAATGGAACAAATACTTAGTTGTATCTTGTGAACTCCACTGCATCATTGGACTGCTTTGTGAAAAGCCAAAATTTATTAGGATAAAATAAAATCTAACAAGAAGTTAGTTATTTTTTCTAACATAACATTTCTAGGTATATACCAATACCTCTGTTTTCATTGTATATTTTTAGTAATTATGTCACTCTTCACTTTATCTATGGTACATGGTGTTAGTATTTCAGAGCTACAGTGATGCTTTCTACCAATATATGAACTCAGAAAGAGTGAAACAAAATTTTTCTCTTAAAAAGTATAAATAGAATGAAATAATGAAAGGTCTCCATAAAGTGATGGGAATATTTCTAGAACTTTAGGAGTATATCATGACTGACTATATTAATTTATCTAAAAAAAAGAATGTGTTAGCCAAAAGGGAGTTGGTTTGGTTCAGGAAGTACAGCAGGAGGAAAGATATGAGGGTCTCTCAGGGAGAGGATGTTCTGCCCCGAGTATACTGCCTTGCAGGTTTATTCTTAGCATAATGCCACTTAACATAAAAATCAAACTGGTTAATTAACATGCTCACTAAGCCAATTTTATTATAATGTGGCTTTCTTTGAGCCACTTACATGGAGAAAAGGTTGAATAATTTAACTGCTTCTGTTCTGATAAGTTGAATAAATCAGAATCCTGAATATATACATCAGTCTCATGAACTCAATTTTTGTGAGTCTGCTCATGAATGATGAATTTGCTCCTGGAATGCAAAAAATAGTTTATCATCATGCAAGGCTGATGGTTAGACACTTGAATTTTTGAAAACTCACTACCAGCTGTGAAATTCACTGAACAATAATAATAAAGTTAGCAGACACTTACGTAAGTTAAACATGTGAGACACTGTTGTAAGTACTTTTAATATATTCTATGGTCAAAGAAGCCTGTGAATTAAGTATTTTTATTACATCCCCTTTTTCAGATGGAGAAACTTAGTCAGAAAAGTAAATGGTAGAAGCAAACATCAAACTCAGGCATTCTGATCCCAGAAACTGTGCCCATTACCTCTATGAGCCAGAGTGCTTATAAAGTACTTATTGATATAATCATTAGTATTCTACAATGCTTATTAATCAACACTAATATTACTGCTGATTTTACTTTCTTCCTGAAGTTGTTTCAAAAATTTTCCAGAAAGCTAAATACAGTGTTATAACAAGGCAAATAGAAATTATAATATTATTTTTATATTATTTAGTAAAATATCTGGATTCTAAAGATGCTGTAATATGCAACTGACAATCAAGTACTGAAATTATTAGAAGATAGGAAAAGGTTTAAAAATATTTTGGATTAATTGACCTATAACACTTTAAAGTTGCAGAAAGTTCAAGAAAATAAACTGTGGTACTTCTTCCTAATTTTTTAAAATTGTGAAAAAGTACACATAACAGAAAATCAAGCATCTTGGCCATTTTTCAGTGTTCAGTTTAAATACATTCATAATGTTGTGAAACCATCACCACCCTCCATCTCCAAAGCTCCTATCATCTTGTAAAACTGAAAAAGTTACTCATTAAAGAATAACTCCCCATCCTCCCCTTTCCCCCAGTCACTGGCAACCACCATTCTTCTACTTTCCGTCCCCAGGATTTTAACTACTCTGAGTACCTAGTATAAGTGGAATCCTTTTTTGACTTACTTATTTCACTTAACACAATATCCATGTTGTAGCATGTGTCAGAATTTACTTTCTTTTTAAGGCTGAATAATATTACATAATATGTATATGCCGCATTTTGATTTAATATGTGGTCTAACATATGGTCTGTCCTGGAAGATGTCCCATGTGTAGTTGAGAAGAACATGTATGCTGTTGTTGAGTACACTGTTCTGTATTTTCTGTTAGATCTAATTGGTTACTTTAAGTCTTCTGTTTCTTCACTTATCTTCTGTCTGGTTGTTCTATCCATTTTTGACAGTGGGGTATTGAAGTCTCCATCTATCATTGCAGAACTATTTCTCCCTTCAATTCTGTCAGTTTTTGCTTCATATATTTTGATAGTCTGTAATTAGGTGCATAAATATTTATAAATGTGATATCTTCTTATTGTTATCAAACTTTTATTAATATATTATGACCTTCTTTGTCTGATAACATTTTTTGATTTAAAGTCCATTTTGTTTGATATTAGTATAATCACTTCTGTTCTCTTTTGGTTACTAAACCACTTCCTTTCTCTTTTGGTTCTGTTTACATGAAATGTCTTTTTTATCTTATCCTTTTACTTTGATGAATATCTATTTGTGTCTTTGGATCTAAAGTGAGTCTCTTATAGTCAGCATATAGTTGGATCCTGTTTTTCTTTCTCCATTCTGCCAATCTATATCTTTTGATTGAAGAATTTTACCCATTTACATTTAAAGCAATTACTGACAAAAAGGAACTTGCTTCTGTCATTTTGCTATTTATATATTTCGTATATGCCTTATAGTTTTCCTGTTCCTCTTTTCCACTTTTCTGTATTACTGTCTTTTGTGTTTAGTTAATATTTTGTAGTGAAACAATTAAATTAATTTCTCATTTACATTAGAGTATATTCTATAGCTGTTTTATCTGTGGTTACTGAGGGGGTTACATTTAACATCCTAAAGTTACAGCATTCTAATTTGAATTTATATCAGCTTAACTTCAATAATGTACAAAAACTCTGCTTCTTTACAGTTCTACCTTCATTCGTTTTGGTTGTTAAAGTCATAAAATTACACCTTCATACATTATGTGCACCAAAACATAAACAAATATTTCTTTTAAGTGTATTCATGTCTTAAATTATATAAAAATAAAATGTGGAATTACAAATGTAAATTACAGTAATATTAAATTTTAGACTAATATTTTTTAAATGTATTATTCTCCTAAATCAAGCAGAAAACAAAAAGTAGAATTACAAACCATTGTTACAGTAATGCTAGTTTTCATGATCAACCTTTTTTACTTTCATTTAAGTCTTTATTTCTTCATACAGCTACAGGTTCTTGTTTTGTGTCCTTTCATTTCCCCTTGCAGGACTCCCTTAAGCATTTCTTAGAGGGTAGATCTAGTGATCAGTGGACACAAGCTCTCTCAGCTTTTTGTATGGGAATGTATTAATTTTTCCCTCATGTTTCCAGGAAAGTTTGCCAGATGCACGATTCTTAATTTGACAGGTTTTTTGTGTTGCTGTTCTTGTTGTTTTGTTTTCTTTTAGCTCTTTAAATATATTGGTCTGCTGCCTTCTGGCATTTAAAGATTTTAATGAGAAATTTGCTGATAATCTTATTGAGGATCTCATTTATGTAATGAATTTCTTCTCTCTTGCTGCTTTTAATATTCTCTCTTTGTCTTTGACTCTTGAATGTTTGCTTATAATGTGTGTCAGTAAGGACCTCTTTGAATTCATCTTACTTGGAGTTCATTGAGTTTCTTGGATGCTTATATTCATAGATTTCATCAAGTTGGGAAATTTTCATCCATTATTTTTTAGAA
Organism: Cynocephalus volans; assembly: GCF_027409185.1. NCBI lineage: Eukaryota > Metazoa > Chordata > Mammalia > Dermoptera > Cynocephalidae > Cynocephalus > Cynocephalus volans. The sequence continues at coordinate 78,906,478 of NC_084468.1, read as the reverse complement.
TATTCTGTCTGCCCCTCTTTCTTCTCATGTAACTCCCACAATGCATATGTTGGTCTGCTTAGTGAAAATTCCTTAGGCTCTGTTCACATTTTTTCAATCATTATTTTTTTCTGTTCTTCTGTATTAGTCCATCTCTGTTGCTTATAACAGAATACCTGAAACTGGGTAATTTATAAAGAAATGAGAAATATTTACAGTTTTTGAGGTTGGAAGTCCAAGGTCCAGTCCTCACATCTGGTGAGGGCCTTTATCTTGATGGTGACTCTCTACAATGATGTAGGATTTCACATGGCAAGAATGGACTTAGCAAGAGTGAGTTAAACTCCTTACTTGCTCTCCTTTTAAAGCCATCAGCACTATGCCAATTACTTCATGAGTGGATCAATCCATTCACAAGAGCACAGTCCTCACAATCTAATCACCTCTTAAAGGCCCTACCTTTCAATTACTATAATAGGATTTCCCATATTTTTAACACTGTTACAATGGAGGTTAAATTTCCAATACATAAATCTTCGGGGGATACATTTGATCCATAGCATCTTCATACTTAGTAATTTCCATTATCCTATCTTCAAGTTTACTATTTTATTTTTCTGCCTACTCAAATCTGCCTTTGAATTACTCTAGTGAATTTTTCATTTCAGTTATTGGTTTCTTTTTAGAAATTTAGATTTTAGGTTTATTTATTTATTTTAATTTTTCTGTCTGTTTTTATATTTCCCTTTTGTTCATGTACAGTTTTCATGACTTTATCCATGTCTTGCTTAAGCTCTTTGAGTAATCTTAAAAGTTATTTTAAAGTCTTTGTCTAGTAAATCTGTCATTAGGTCTTTTACAACAAGAGTTTCTGTTGACTTATTCACTTTTTTTCCTTTGAATGGCCATACCTTTCCTTTCCTTTCTTTTAATTTTTTGTATGTGGTGTGATTTTTTGTTGAAAACCGGACATTAGAATCTAATAATATGGTAACTCTGAAAATCAGATTTTACCCTTTCTCCATGGTTTTCTGGGGTTTGATTTTTTATATTTATTTTGTTTTGTTTTGTTTTTTTGTTTGTTTGGTTTTGAGATTGTGTGTGTGTGTGAAGGAGCAACCTGAGGTGTAAACTTAAGATCTCAGGGATTTTCTGAGCCTGCACCTTTCTCTGGGCATTCATGGTCACTTTCTAATTTTCTGGTGTATGTTGTTGCTTTTGAATGTTTTAGTCTTTAAATGTTTAAATGGCTGGCTCCCAAAAGGGGAAAAAGAAAAAAAAAAATGAAGGGCAATAAAGAGAATAAGAGTGTCAGCCCTTTAATTCCTCTGGAAGTAACTTCAGCCATGGGAGGAGGAGCTTGCAACAGTGGGGGAGGTTGAACAACAATGGCCACCTACTTCTTTACCTGCACCTCTGTGATCAGAAGTAGCAGTCAGTGATCATAGCACAGATCCCCAATATTAGGAGGACAGGGTCCTTTTCTATCCTGACTCCAGCAAGCTTCCTGCAAGCTCCTCCAGTAAGGCATGCACAGCTGCCTATCACAGAGCTGTGGGTGGAGGATGAGTAGCTGCCATTGTGTTGAGATAAAAATTAATCACATTTTACCATACAAGACTTCTTCTGGAAATTACGAGCCTTCAATAGACTCCAGAGTTCCAAAATAATAATTCCAGACAGATTCTGCCAGTGCAATTTTTGTCTAGGCGGAAAGACTGATTCCTGGTGCTTCCTACTCTGCTAGCTTCCTAGAATCCTCTTTTGGTATTAAAGCTATTAAAATCAAGTACTCAACTACTCTAACTTAATAATTATTCAGGCTCATCTAGGAAATTACGAAACTGAAATCACATATCTACTTATAATCACTGCCATTACATATGAGTAGCTCTATGTTAACTTGTCATTTTCTTGAATGCTAAGAGTAATGAATAAAATAAATTTCTTAAAGGAAAAATTAGCAAATCTCTAATACTGCATCATTTAAAAATAACCCTTAGTAATATTTACTTGTGATAAATTTATTTATGGAATGCATATTAAAATTTTTACTGTGGGCTTGCTACATTTAATGCACTATGAGAGGGGTAGGAAAATTATAAAAATCTCTTTTAACCCAGCATATAACTGCAAAAAAATAAAAATAATACAACTAAAATGTGTTAATTGTTATTAAAGGGCTTAAGATTAGAGATTAGTTCTGACTAACAATTATTTACTTAATACACATTTACAGTACTCAGCACCAGACACAGTTTGGGGAGACTGAGGATTCAGCAGTGAACAGAAGAAATTCTTTATGTTCATGAATCTTATTGTGGATTCTAGTGAAAGGAAAAAGACAAAAAAATTTATCAAATATACAGTATATAAGGAAGTAACTAGTGTTATCCTACTAGGTAGGGATAGTCAAGAGGAAGAAAATTAGATGAAATGAGAAAGTGACCCATGCAGGTTTTATTTGGAGAAGAGCATATCTGGCTGAAGGATGAATAGCAGACTGAGAATAGCTAATTATAGTTCTTATTAAGAAAAGTTCCATTTTTGTGTTTTTATAAAATGTAATTTAAGCAAAATCTTAAAGGGTGGATAGGATTTTGGCAAAGAATGGTAAGTAAAGTAAGTTACAAGGAGATCGTTTGGCTTGCACAAAGGCAAAATGTTAAGAAATGAGGAGAGTGTTTGGGGAATAAAGTCTAATTTTGCTGAAGTGAGTTATACATAGGGGAGAAGGGTAGATGAGGCTGAGAAGGAAAGTTGAAATGAATTGTATGTACTAAGGACCTGAAATTTAGGAGGACAATAGAAAAGATAGAAAAGAGAATATACATGTTAAACTCAGAAGATAAAATTGATAAAATTCTGTGATTGGTTTAAAAGTCTGTGAAGAAAAGAATGAGGTCAAAGATTATTTTGAAGTATGGACCCCAGTGACCTTTGAAAAATTATGTTGTCATTAGGAAAACAAATTAGGAGGAAGAACTGATTTATTGGAAACTACTCAGTGGTAATACCTACTACATTAAAAACTCTCATAAATTACAATAAAAATGTGACCATTTTGTTTAAACATTAGTATACTGTGTGTATGAGAGGTCTTCAAAAAGTTTACGGAAAGATTCATATTATCTTTTAATTCTATTTTTTCGCAAACATTTTGAAGTATCCTGGCATGTATGTATGACCATACTACATACACATATATATGTATATGTAATATTGCATATGTATGTATGTGTAATATTACATAATTTAACCAAAGTAAATTAACAAATACAATGAGAAACTATTATGAATAAATATGCTTTCTTAAGTAATAGAACATAATCTCTAACATCAAATATTACTAAACATTTATGTGAGAAACCACAGGGCATACTGAGTAGATTATTTAATGATATGTATACCAGATAATTACATTATTATCTTTATCCCTTGAAGAAGTATAGCTCGTTGTCCAAGACCACTGGCTCTGGGTAAGTCTTCCAGGGTGGAATTCTGCCTTCGTTATTTCTGCTGTGTGACTGTTATGGACTAAAAGTTTTTGTTTCCCCCAACTCCCCAATTCCTATGTTAAAGCTCTTATCCCAAATGTGTATTTTTGAAGGTGGTGTCTTTGATAGGTAATTAGATCACAACAGTGGAAGCTTCATAAATGAGACTGGTGCTCATTTAATAAGTGACATGAGAGAAATGATCTCTCTCCATATGAAGACACAGCAAGAAGGCAGCAGTCTACAAGCCATGAGGGCCCTCACCAGAACCTGACCGTACTGGCACCCTGATCTTAGACTTCTAGCCTGCGGAACAGTGAGAAATAAATTTCTGGTGTTTAAGCTACCCACTCTATGTATTTGTTATGATAGCTCGAGCTATCCAAGACAGCGACTTTTGAGAAATTATCTTTGCTTTGGTGTTCTCACTTCTACAATGATGATAATGGATATGCCTACTGCAGGCGTTTGTTGGCAAAGTGTGAGGAGCAAATCCATGTAAAATACTCATTAGCCCAGAATACAGTTAAATCTCTATAAATATCATGATGAGAGTAATTATTAATGAGATATTTCATATTTTTATTTGGATTTTTTTCTAATTTTAAATGCAATTTTGGAGTATCCTGCTGATATTTATTTTGCTACTTCTTCTTTCCTTTTAACCATCATGGTTTACAATTGCTAGGGATTTGGGATTAAAAGTAACAGTAACAATTTCTAATACCACTCAACCAAAATAGGTTTGCATTGCTTATTTTATTTCTTCAAGTTCAATTTTGTCACTTTGGAAAATACATTGAGAGTTGAACAAGAAAGAAAAGATATTTAAATATCTAGGATGTTAGCAATGCCTAGCTTGCCATGTATTGGAAGAACCTTTTACAAAGCTGGCTACACAATATCAAGAACTGTTTTTAAATTTGCATGCATGCCTAAATCACACTTCTGAAGTTTGTGGAATTCAAATGAATGAAATATTCTTATTTGTCTAATCATTTCTCTACCTCACACACACACAATTATAATATATGTAAAATTAAACAGTCCGTATTAAGAAAATCATATTTAACTACATTTTAATTTTATTTCATAATTCTGTTTAGCTCTGCTGAGTACAGAGCAATAAACACACATAACACACATCCACTTGTATAATGGAAGTGCTTCATATGATTAAACACAGAGTGTTATCTGCTGTAAACTACATTTAGGAAATATAAACCCAACCTATTTAATAAAAGGAAGGAGGAATTTCAATTTTGTTTCCCCCTCAAACCATCTGGATAAATGATGGGAGGAATCTGAATTCTGGATTAATCCTCAGACATATGTGAAATGTTTGGGCAACCATTTTATTTTTCTGTCATATAAGGCAAGTTTATCTCAAGGGACTTTAGGAGTCAAAAAATGGCATTGCTAAGGACAAGGTGTTGAAGGAAAATCATTACCTAAGAGATAATTATGTGTCATGGAAATGAATAAATCTCTGAAAGAAATTTGTGTCAAACATTTTGCATCATGGAAAAGTTGTTCTTTACTCAAGACCACAAACTTTTTTTTCCCTAGAACACTTACTGTATGCCAAGAACTCACTCTGCCAAGTCCTAGGGTTTGAGATTAATAGGAAACTTTCTCTGCCCTCAAGGAGGTGACAGATCCAGCTGAGAAGCCATGAACAGAGGCCCAACATATAGAGTATCTGATACCCAGTAGAAACTCAATAAATATTTGCTTACTTAATGAACATTGATCATATGAAAACTACCAAGATGGCAGAACGTGTTGTAGTCCAACCTTAGGATGCAGGAAAGACTTTCTTGCAAAGATGAAAACTGATTTGTAAAGAAAGAAAAAAAACAGATTTCTAGAGTGAAGGAACAACTTAAGTATAGGCCTGGAACATGAAGCCTGAACATGTTGATTGATCTGCTAACTATTACTACAGTGTTAAATGTGAAATAGGATAAAGCTGTTATGGCTTTGGAGACAGAAAGTGAGGCAATATTGAAGAGCAGGCAGCTGAAAAAAAACCAGTCTTCTAGAAATGGTCATGGAAAGTGAATCTTAGTTAGAGGTTTAGGATTCTATCAACTTTTGTACTTTGTGACTTCCTAAGACTAAAGTTGGAACATATTTTCTTTTGTAGCCACATCTTCCACAACCTGTCTTAGTAAATAAAACTTAAATTATTGAGAAAAGGAAAAGAACATTTTCTTTTTCTTGGCTACAATAATAGTACTGTCATAGTCTTCCAAAACATGTGACACTTAAGAATGCAGAAATGGCTTAAAATGTCAACCAACTCAAACCTTCACATTTTAGTAAAAATATAGAACTCTACCATGAACTTTTAAAATAAATATTTTATTTCAGAATACTTTTAGATTTACAGAAAAATTTCAATGATAGTATTTATTTGATTTATGAGATTTATATTGTGATTAAATTCAATTCAGCTTTTAAGATGATGCAGAGTAGTCAGAAGCAAGGCCAAAAGAGAAAATTATGATCATAAGTAACTCTAATACAAAAATAACCCAAATTAGATTATGTCCAGTAATCTTTTCATCTTCATTAAGCACTGTGATTATTTTTTTAGTAATTTTTATTTTAGGATGGTTTTTGATTTACAAAAAATTGTGAAGATAGTACACAGTGCTCATACACCCCACCCTAGTTTCCAAAATTAACATCTTACATTAATACAGTATATTTATAGTAATTAATAACCAATACTGATGCATTATTATTAACTAAAATCCATCCATTATTCAGATTTCCTTGGTTATTACCTAATGTCATTTTTCTGTTCCAGGAGTCCATTATATTTAGTCATCATGTCTTAACCACTAGTCACGACCACATTATATTTACTGATTATGTCTTCTAGGGTCCTCTTTGGCTGTGACAATTTCTCAGACATCCCTTATTCTTGAATGGCTTTGAATGTTTAGAGGAGTACTGCTCAGGTATTTTGTACATGTTACCTTAATTGGGATTTATCTGCTGTTTGTCACATGATTATAATGAAGGTATGAGTTTCTTGGAGAAAAATCACAGAGGTGAAGAGCTCATGTCATCATACCATATCCAAGGATACCCAATATCAGCATAACTCAGCATTGTTGATGTTGACCTTGATCACCTGGCTGAGGTAGTGTTTTTCCAGTTTCTTCATTTTAAAATTAGTCTTTCCCCCACTTTCCATATTGTACTCAATAGAAGGGAATCTGTATGTGCAGTCCATACTTAAACTTAAGATGTTAGGATTATGTTTTACCTCTTATATTTGTTTATTCATTATTAATATACATATGCTCTTCTGGTATTTATTTTAAATTTTGGATTGTAATCCAATAGCATTTTATTTATTTTCTTGTTCAAATTGTTCCAGCACTGGGCACTGGGAGGTCTTTCAGTTGGCTCCTTTGCCTTTTTGAATGACTCAAAAATGTACATTTTGTTTTGTTTTTGTTGCTTTGTTGTCTCTCTGAGCATGTCCTTGTATCCTGGCACTACAATGCAAGATGCTACCGGCTCGTCTTGTATATTTCCTGCCAAAGTCCAGTCCTAGAATCGCCCATTTATCCAAGGAACCTTGGTCCCTTTTACTGGAAAATGGTTTTAGAAACAAAGATCTAGGCTCTAGCTGTGCTTCCTGGAGTGTTGTTGTTTCCAGGCCCTCTCAGCTGAGACATCAAGGAAATGTATGTATCTAGTATCCCATCTAGCTAAACATGAATTCATAATGATGTCCCCAACTCTAATCCATTTCTACATAGATTATTATAGCATCCTCCCTTGCTTGTTTGTGACCTTCCATTCCAATAGTGAGAATCCTAGTTTCTGTCATTAACCACCCATTTACCTGTTTAATTTTAGTATACATGTATAGTAGTTTCAGAATTGTTAACCTCCACATCCTTGTCAGCAATTGCATGATCAGGTTTTGGACTTTTGATATTCTACATATGCACAGAGGTATGTCATTGTCATTTGATTTGTATTTCCCTACTGTCAAACGATGTCCAGTGTCTTTTCATATGCCGACTTGCTATCTATATAGCTTCTTCGGTGAGGTGTTTTCAGATCTTTTGCCCATTTTTCAACTGAGTTGTTTGTTTTCTATTGAGTTTTAAGAGTTCTTTGCATAGTTTGGATATAATTATTTTATCAAATATGTATTTTGCAAATATTTTCTCCCAGTCAGTGGCTTGCATTTATATTATTTAACAGTGTATTTTGCAAAGCAAACGTTTTTAATTTTAATGAAGTCCAACTTATCAATTTTTTTCTTTAATAAATCATGCTTTTGGTACTGTATGTAAAACTCATCACCAAACCTAAGGTCATGTAGATTTCCTCATATGTTTTCTTCTACAAGTTTTAAAGTTCTGCATTTCATATTAAAATCTATTATCCACTTAAGAGAATTTTTATGAAAAGTGTAAGATCTGTGTAGAAAACTATAACAATGAATGTTAAAAGTAAATCCAGATGAAGGTAATCACCATATAGCAGAATATCAAGTTGAAGTTATTTTAGTATTTGCTCTTCTGCAATATTGAAAAGAAAAATCTCTAAAATTTTAAGTTCCATAATAGGTACAGAGTTCTCATGAGTGGGATAGCCTATCTCTCTGAATCTATTTCATTATTTCATGATATTCTCTGCCTTGCTCCCTACTACTCTTCAGTCACACTGGCCACTTTTCTAAGTTTGAAGGCTTTTCCACCACAGAATCTTCACACATTCCATTGCTTCTTTCTTAAACACATTGCCCTGCTTTTCAAACACCTGGCTCCATCTTAAATTTTTACCTCTGCTTAGAGATTTACCCTAGTCATCTACCATTCAGTCTAAAGTAGTGTTCCTCTTACTATCTTTCAGCAACTTGGTTCTTTTCCTTTATATCACTTACCAAGACATTTAATTGCATGCACACACACACATGTATGTGAATATATATATGTACATATACACATTCATGTGTATTGCATATGTGTGTATAATATGTACAGAAACATACATATATACAGAGTTTTCTTTTATGCCAAAATATCCATGATGCTATGGGTTATGCATTTTTATTACAATATATCCACTGCCTAGTACAATACCTAACACATGCTAGAGCTTCAATATGTGTTTGTATAATGCTTGAGATAATTTGCATTTCAATTTTAAGATGCAAAAGGAACATTAATATGTAAATAAAACTTAAAAAACAAAATGTGTATGCAGATTACAGAGATTAAATTAAAGCCTATGATAAAACATATATAGTTATGATAGTAATTACACCAAAAATATATAAAAGGTATTTTATGAGTGAAGATTTAAGTGTTTTATCATTCTAAAGCAGGTACATTGCATTAGCCATTAGCCAAGAGAGAAAAAATGAATACACTCCAAATATTTTCTAACTCAGTGACAAGGCCACACTGCTTTACTATAATCAAATTGATATGCCATCATGAAGATAATATTAATAAAATTTATTCTGTGTGTGTGTCCTGACTCTCTTTACAAATTGATTTTTTTTCTTATGCTCATTATTTTGTAGTCAGTGAACTACACAGAAACCATGGGAGCAAGACTGATAATAATATCTCATAATGACATATTAGAAAGTTCTAAAATAGGAACCACAATGAATTACATATGTATGAATATTAGATTTTACTTATGACAAAAATTCCCAATATTGAAAATCTTGTAAAATGCCGTTCCATCTGAATTTTAATAATTTTATTCTTGTTATTGTGAAATTTTAGATGATGGCCATTCAGAAATTAAGGCCTTATAATTTTTAATAATACTCATCTATAAACATACATTTTCAAAAGCACTGATTTTTCATCTGTATCTCTGAACTGTTGCTGACAGCTGTCACTTCTGGTGTAGGCATGACTTCTCAGAATTATTAATCATTGTGAGACTTAAGAAATATTCCTTAAGTAGCATGAAAATTCCTCACAAGGCAACCTCTGCAACTTATCAGAGAATAAAGAAAGCTATGAATTCACAATACGATACATCCAAATGTGACTAGGACTTGTTCAGGTAATATTCTTCAAAGTTGTGCCAGGAGAGGCAGTATGTAAAAAATTAAACTCACACACCCTAAAACCAGACCACTTGGATTTTCACACTCTAGTTTTGCTGCTTACTAGTTGTGTGATCTTGAGCAAATTACTTAATTTCTCTGTGCCTGAGTTACCCCATCCACAGGGTGAGGATAATTATAAGTATTAGGTGTGATGATTAGATGAGTTAATATATGAGAAATGCTTAAAGCAACATCTAACAGTAAGTACTAAGTAAATGTTAAATATTCTTGTTAATGTACTGGTCTGCCTTATTAGGGCACCAAATTTTGAAATGACATGACTAGAGGAGTTTATTAAGGGGTACTCAATATTGAATGATTACTGGCCAACCAATTGGATTCTCTCCATTGATGATTTTAAGTTAAAATAGTAACAATAGTAAAAACACAGAGAAACAAAGACACTGACAGTAGGCAGTGGACTCCAGGTATTAGATTTTGATTTCTGTGTAGCAAATTACCACAATTTTACCAGCCTAAAAAGCAAGAAGTTTTTATCTCACAGTTTTTGTCTGGGGATGGCATATCTGGGATCTCAGCTCAGTCTCTCAAGGCTGAAATCAAGGTGTCAGCCAGGTGCATCTGTATCCTCAGATTTTTGGAAAAATTCATTTCCTTGCAGCCATGAATGAGTTCCCCATTTCTTTTCTATCTGTTGTCTGAGGACTGCTCTCAGCTCCTACATGCCACTCTCAGGTCTTGTCTATGTGACCCTTCCATCAACCTTGTGCTTTGAATCTCTTTTAGGAAGGGCTGTCCCTTTCAAGGATTCTGATTTGGTCAGACCCACCTAGAATAATCTCCTTTTTAATGACCTCAGAGTCAACTGATCAGTAAGTCAAACATGGGAATGAAATCTCATTGAGGAGGGAAATATGATATAAGGGCATAGGTCATTGGGGGTCATCTTTGAATTCTGCCTACCATCATTCGAGACAAACGTTTGGTCCATATTAAGCACCTCTCGATCCTCAGACACTTCCTGGCACATAACATACACTCAAGAGAGATCTTTTGATTGTATGAAATTAACTCAAATGTTAGTTGATCGCTTTTGGAATGCTTTTAGTGCTCTCAAATAAATTTACTCATCTACAAGCAGTGGTCAGCAAAGTTGAATTTTCTGAAGATTCTATGACAGAGAAGGAAGAGACTGTTTTTATTGTACCCTTGACAGTGTAGTTCTTAAAATCCCGTTCAACATGCCCCTTAGATCACTGTCTCTCTCACTCTCTTCCCATCCCCCATCCCTCCTTTTCAGTTCTGTCAATTTCTTTCATTCGGGTTAAGGGCAGTTTCTTTTCCTGACCCTACAAACGAGACTTGAGACTTGGCATCTCCTTGCGGAGTTCCTTTTGAACTATCAAATATCTTTATCAAACAAATAAATTTGCCCTACCTTAGCCCCTACCTTCAAAAGCTCAAAAAGAATAACAAGAAATGAGTTAAGTGAAATAAGAAAGTAGGTATCAGTGGGATACACTATATATCACATACTTTTAGAAGGATAGAATCATTTTAAGTTAATAACACAACAGGCCTTTGTTTTATGTCAGAAATACATTTTAAGCAAATTTCTGGCTGCAGGACAGAGCTTTCCTTTGAATTTTAACACTTATTGATTCTTTTAAACTGTCTTTTGTTCACGGGGCAGGAGGTGGGGGGTTGCGGGGGCAGAGTGGTAACTAAAACAAGCTTCTTTGTATGGCGAGATATATTAAGATAAGTTTTATCTTTGGTAATGCTTTCTCAAGTTGGTTTTGAGAGATCAACTAGAAATAAAACAGTAAAATTTCTTGCACAAATTATAATAGATGTTTAAATATCTTTTCCTAAACTCCAAAAAAAGCATTCTAATTTGTATCAAAATATAAATAAATTGGTTTATTCACAAGAATTGACATGTGTAAATATGATCAGAAAAAAGAATGAACACATGATATTCATTGATTTTGTTATGATAAAAAATGATTATTGACTGGTGAATAAAATGAGTTTGTAACCTACAGAGTAAAAACCTTAAGTTTAAAACAGATTCACTTATAACTTTATATGATTGAATAGTATGTCTAGGTCCAAATAAAAACATTCAAGAATAAAGTTAAAAATCCTTAACCCAGAATTCAAAGTTCTACAAAATTGGGGTCATGTCCTGTCTTATTCATGTCAGTGACATGGTACAACCGACTATCTGGATATTCGCTCCTTTATTTAAATACAACCTTAATAAATACAATTTCAGTCTAGCTTAAACCCACTGCTTTCTCAAAACTTTCCCAATTTCTGGCAAGTTAGGAGATTTTCCTTATTCTTTGAACTTCCATATTGACTATTATCTATCCTTCTCACATAATTAGCACCACATACAAACTTTTAAAATTTAAGTATTTGTATGTGTTTTAGTTCTTGAAAACAAGGGAGTGTATCCCACAATTGTATTTATGCACTCATTAAATAAATATGTAGTGAAGAGCTATCATTTGTTAGACAGGAAATAGAATTTGAAATACAGTATCCCATTTTCTTGTCCTCAAAGTAAAGCTTAACTATTCCCAATGCATACTGTGTATTTTGCAAACAATAAATATTTTTGATGAATTGACTTAGTAAACATCAGTGACAAATAAACAAAATGTAGATAAATTATTTTAAATTTATTTCTCCAATGGTTTTATATAGGATTGCGCTAAATATGCTTATTCCTATAAAACTCAAACAACTCAATCCAATATAATCATGCATCACTTAACAACGGGAATACATTCTCAGAAATGTGTTGTTAAGTGATTTCATCGCTGTGCAAAAGTGTATCGTGAAAGGGAAGAGCAATGAATTTTCCTGTTACCTACACTAGTCACTACTTACATGAGCATGGGCCCTCTAATTATGTCATTAAGTCTCTCTGTGGTGGGAATCATTTAAAAATGCAAAAATTCTAATGCAGACAATAACCCTTTCACTTGTGATCAGACCTAATGAATGTGTCAAATGCTTGGCTTTCTTTCTTTGGGTCTGAGCCATCTTTGGGAGGGTCACCCTGTGGGTAAGCTGGGCACTCCTCCTCAACATATTTTGAAATAGGTTTACTGCAGAATACCACAGACACAAGAGTAGTGTGCTGTCTTATGATGCTAAGATGACCACAAAGTCACTAGGTGATAAGAATTTTTAAGCTCCATTATAATCTTATGGAACTACTGTCATATTTGGTCTGTTGTTGACAAAAAAATTGTTATGCAATACGTGACTATATACAACAACTTTTTAGTCTCCAGAAGTCATTTTATCATTTATTCATCTTTGTCAATTTTCCTATCTATAGTGAAATAAACTATAATTGTTTTTATGGACAAACTTATAAAACTTGGACTTAAAAATACAATTAATATTGTTCATGCTTAAATTATCTTAGGAAATTGGTAAATAAAAAAGCTGTGATATTGTGTCAGTTTAAAACTACATTTAGCTTTGAAAGTAGTTTGGCATTTTATATATTTTCCCCTGTGGCTCCTCAATGTGCACATTTGAGAAATGACTGGAGTAAGCATGATGAGATTTGGATTCAAACCCAGCAGTGATGACTGTATCATTACAGGCAAATCACTTAGTTCACTCTCCAGTAAGAGACATGTTTGGACTCAATGGTTTATAAAGTGAGTCCCTAAATTGTAGAGCTGATTGAATGATATTAACACAATTCCAGGCTGAGAACTATATACCAGCCTATGTTCACAGTAGGAGAACAGCTATTTGATTTACTTGGGCTTTCTACTTGTCAAAAGACAAAACTAATCACATGATTTTTTAAACTTCAAAGTTCTGTCTTCGTTTAAGTAATTCTTATCCATGAGTAAATGTCATTTTAAAAAAAAATTTCAATAGCAAGACAACCTTCAGAGGGATATTGACAAATCTCAGACTTCAAGCTGTAAAATCACATATTGTGGATGAGATTAATTATCTACAGAATTCATTAGGGCAGCATTCCTCAGAATGTTGTCTCTGGTCTCCCTAGCAGAACAACTAAATTTGGAATAAGCCTCCCAGTGAATCCTGTGTGAAGTTTCAGAAGCATAGCTTCAGGAGAAAGGGTTGCTTCTTAAACAATGGCGGAAAAAAATATATACCTTATTAATCTCATCAAAATCTAACCCACGTAAAAGAAAAATAATTTAATCAATTACATTACCATATCTGAAAAAATATTTTCAATAATTGTCTGACTGGAACCTAGAAAAAGAAAAACCACAGGAGAATGTTGACAGGGGAGTGCTCCATGGGTAGTTGACAAGGGATTCTGGTTTATTTTGTAATTACACACCTGTAGTGGAGATAGAGTCATGAAGTTTTTATAGCTCAATGTATTAGTCTTTAAGTTTACCCACTTTTTTGTGTGTGTGTGACCGCGCTCAGCCGGTGAGTGCACCGGCCATCCCTATACAGGATCCGAACCCGCAGTGGGAGTGCTGCTGCGCTCCCAGCACCGCACTCTCCCGAGTGAGCCACCAGGTCGGCCCAAGTTTACCCACTTTTTACCCAATTACTTTTCCTTATGGTAACTCAGTTATCACCAAATACACTTTTAGACTTTTCTACGGAGATGAATGTGTTAACACAGCATGTGAGTGCTCTGATTTTCCCAGCAATAACATGTTTCCTAGTTAGTTAGGAAATTATCACTCTGATTTAGAATTGTTTGTAAGGTTGGTTATCATGAATTACTCACCAAACAAATTATCTCAGAATATCTAAAGATCAGAGGATTTGATCTGGGACAATGATACCACATGAAAGCAATTCCCCTAATTGAGCTTTGCTTTTCACTTGTAATTTTAATTCCTAGCTAACTAAGTGCACCTATTTTAACTTGATATATCTTCCAATATCCAGATCTAGTCAACGTCTCCAAATGTTACAGAAGAACTTCTCTACTTGCCCCGAATAAAGATAAAAGCACAGTTATCAGCACTGTTCTTTTACTCTGCAAAAACATGTTATTATTTTCTTTCATACACACATATAGTCAGAAGTGAGCACACCTGGTCATTAGTCCTTAATTTTGGCAAGAGATACAAAATGACTTTTTGAACTAACTGTACGTTACCAGGTTCACTTCTTTAGTTACCAGGTTCACTTCTTTATTCCAGTTCCTGAATTTACAATGACTATCTGGCTTTGTGAATTCCGGATTTTATTTTAGTTTGCCTTTAAACACTTAATTTTAGGTACTAATTTTTGTTTGATATGTTAGTAGTAGTTTGCTTTTAACCTCAGATAAATAGAGCCCTAGAAACTTCTTGACCGATGTCCTCATATCTTCAGCTTACAAGTCCTTTCCTAATTCTCACTCTCAAATGAAAGTATCTTCAGACTGAATTTTCAATTTTCTGACTCAACTGCTGAATATTCTTAGTCAATGAAGTCCCAAGAGTATAAAGGATTGGAGAAGCACTGCTATCATGCCCAAAAGCCCTTCTGCAGCATAGTCGGTGACCACATTTCCCCAGGTGTCATTCTTTGTGACAGCCAGCTCCTCAAGCCAGGGCTAACTCCAGGGCTTGGATTTCTCAAATCACTTTTTTTTAGAGAAGACCAAAGCCACCTGTGTGACAAAAATCTAAAGATTCTGGTTGAAATGAAGAATGATTGTCAAATCCTCCCAGATTCGTTTAAACAAAGTCACTTAGGATGGGATCTGTTACGTCTGCTTTGCCACATGTTCCCCAAGTGATATTTATGCACATCACAAAGTTTAAAGTAAGTCTAGGACTGAACGCCAGACACTGACATGTCCATTTTAGACAATTATTTCACTTCAGCTTTTTCATGGAGAACAATCCATATATTCATGCCATATTCTACTTCAAGATCTTAACAAAGGAAAAAGATGCCACCGGAGCTTTTGTCTACATGTATGAAATCAATTTCCTGAGGTAGAATTGACAGGAATAATAAAATAGGAGAGAAAAAAGATAATAGTATAAAAATGATGCTGGTAAAATAAAGAAAGAGAAATTATGGGATGATACATAGGCTAACATTTACCCACAAAGTTACCAGGTTAAAGTATTTATCGTATGTAGAATGAGGCTGGGATTGATGACAGTAAGCAATTTGGACAGAGTGGAAATTAGAATCAAACTTGCTAATTTTACCTGTGAGATATGTTTAGGAGATGTCTGTGTTACTTGGAGAGTGCATGCATCAATTCTCAACACCTCTACATAAAATTTAGAAAAAACATTTAGCCCACTTTGATAATTTTGATTCTTGGTTTAATAGTGTCAATCAAAATGTGTCTTAACTCAAAGAGACAATTGCTGCCATAGCAACAGAAGTAATCATCCTACTAATAGTGATTATGATTCACTCACCACAAATTCAATTATATTTTGATTCAGCAACACCTGAAAAATCTCTTTTCCAATATTTCTGATCATGCCATACTTTGGGAAAAGATAATTATATTTATTTCCTGTGGTAAAATATTATCAAATCACAAATGAACACACATTCACACAGATTTTTTAAAAAATGCCTTCAAATTGACCTGATTACTCCCAAATGACCTCAGTGCAGTTTCTACCTCAGGCCTGTCTCCTATTAAGAAGAAATGAGGCTGCCCTACTTTGGATAAGTACAGGACATAAACCTTCATTTTATACTATAAAAAGATACATTAGTTTTTGTCCCAATTTAAATCCAATCTATCACGTTCTATCAAGATAGAATGGTGCTAGACAAATAAGATCAAATCAAATAAAACTTACTCTGTCTGCAGTTTTACAAAAAGATCAAGAATTCAGAATTATCAAACCTAGACTACAGCAGAAGTACTTCATAGACTCCAAGTGAAAGTAACTTGAAAGCTTTCTATTTCTTCTGGGTACTAAAAAAATCAAAATTTTTTGGTACAAAGATACAACTTCAAAAAAAATTTTCGTACCAAATTATGCTACCCAGCCTAAGTGAATCATTGTGCAGTTTATGCATGCGTTAAAACAACGAACTGCATCTCCCAAATATGTACAACTAATTATTAAAATAAAAAAGTTAAAAAAAAAGATATTCAACTTCAGTGTGTTTTCAAGAACTCTGGTATACATCTAAGGAAAGAATGCCTGGCTTACTAGTAATTCATGTAAAAAAGTATACTAAGAATTTTAATTTATTACAAGTATATCATGAGTCAATATAAATCTGATGCATACACCTCTATTTCAAGAGAGGGAAACAAGTATCATTTTAGCCTAGATTTTAGGGATAGAATATCTCAGACAAATGATCAAAATAAGGGCTTATACAGTGCTTGTTATGTATTAGATATTGTTCTAAGTGCTTAACTTATGTCGGCTTGTGAAAGATTTTTCATTTTGCAGACTAAGAAAACATAGCTAGAGATAATGGAACCAAGATGCAAAGTCTGACTTGAGAGTTTGTTCTCTTAGCCTCTAGGCTATTGCGCCTCTATCATACCAAAAATGATTGTTGAATTCCACGTGTCATAATTTAACAGGGGAATTGATTACATGAGCGTTTCTAAAGATTCATGGTGAAAAGTCTAGAAACGATGCCAACTGAGTATTAGAGGAACTGGGAACATCCAGATTTAAAAAGGGGCAAAACATTTAAAACTTTCACGTAGCTAAAGAAAAGAATGGTAGGAGAGAGATTAGATACACTCAAAAATAACATCACGAAAGCAAATATTTTAATTTTCTTTCTATAAAATTCCATCTGGACTTATAAATGGCAAAAAATACAAGTTATGCCTATATAACTGTGTAGTCTCATAGCCCATACATTATTTTACGGTGTTCAGATTTAGTTTATGCTTTCTAATTAGATAAAATCCAGGCTGCATCCTGCAAAAAATAACTATTTCTGGCTTTTAGGTCATTCCACAATCTCTGCTCTAGGGTTAAAAAGTGTTGCTTTTGTTAGTTAACCTCCATTTGAGCGATCTGCTCAGACTTCAGGATTTATTTTTAATTGAAACATCTGTTAGAACCAAGGCAGAATAAGGGGGGAAAAGAAAAAAGCAAATTGGTGAGTAGCTTCAAAGAATTAAATTAGAATTGGAGTAAATGTTGAATGGCAAGATTGAATTTTAAAGGTTTACAATCCCTGTTTATCAAAACTATTGGAAGAAGAGGGATGAGACTGGAGAGAACGAGAAGACATCCCTAGGAAACTGATGCCAAGCTGAAACTCTCAGAGCACCCCGTTTTTTTCTTTTTTATTGAAATATAATTGATTATACATATTTGTGGAATACAGATGAATATCAATTCCTGAGTTAAATGTGTGATATCAAATCAGGATAATTAGCATATTCATCATTACAAAATGTAATCATTCTTTGTGTCCAATACCTAATTCTGACAGATAGATTTTATGTAATTGAAAATTCAAGATATTTTCCATTTTCTTTTGATTTTCATTCTGCAATTGCCTTCTTCTGTAATGCCTCCAGTTCTTATATGTTGTGCCTACTGTTGGAAAATATCTTTTAGAAATATAAAATATAAAACATACTATTTTCCTATTTCTAGAAAAGCTCATTGAATGCCTGACAGAAGAAAATGTAAACTCAAAATGTAGGTATTTGACAGTTTATTTTGAATATATTAGTAATAGTTTTACTAAATTACAAATTCTTTTGAAGACTTGTATATTTTTTATTTAATTGTAGATACCAAATGTTGCATCTATAATAGAAGGTGGGGGGAAAAAAAACACTTTAAAGTGTACTTTAAATGATGAATGCTGGTCATCAAAACAAATTTATGTACTAAATAGACCATCTGTTGAGATCAGAGATATATTTTCAGAGTTTTCTTTTGCTTAGCTTGCAGAATAGACTATGATTTTAGTACTTGTGTAAAAAAATGGGGTTCAAATTATCAGCCTTTCTATAAGACAATATTATCCAATGTTTCAAATTAGTAAAAAGGAAAGTTAACAAACAGAAAAACCTTAATGGTATTTTAATGGTGTGTTTTGGTAATGACCTAATCAACATTTTACACAAACTTATCCTTTAAATTAGGCATTAGATTTTGTGCTTGAGAGACTTGAAGAATGTATCCCATTCAGTAACTTAAATGAAATCCATGCTCAGCAACTGTTCTTAGGTTCCAAGGAGAGGTCTTTTAGTGAGAGTACTTATCTGCAAATTATTATTTCATTAGGTCTTTCACTTGCACTTCACCTTGCAAAGGTGTTATCTATATGACAATATTTATTAAAATATTTTTTTTGTTTCTTTAACAAAGACTGGTAAGAACCTTGATCAATCAGTGAGTACAAATTTGTCACTTTCAGAAGTCTGGTCTCTTGGGGAGGAGTACTTTCTCATTGTTTTGGAATAGGATAATTTACTCTTTCTTCTTTCCTTTTTTCCTTCCTTCCTTCCACAAAATCGAGATGTGCCCATTTTTTAAAAATTCAAACCGAACAGTACATAAAGTAAGCAATAAATGTCTTTCTCCAATCCCCTCACTCCCAAGTAGTTAAGTATTTCCCTCCCCAGAGATTGACACTATTAGTACTTTCTTGAGTACTATATTAGTTCTTTTTCTGCTGCTTATAACAGAATACCTGACATTGGGTAATTTATAGAGAAATTAAATTTATTTCTCATGGTTTTGGAGGCTGGGAAGTCCACAGTCCAGGGGGTGCATCTCGTGAGGGCCTTCTTCCGGGTGAGAACTCTGTATAGCTTCCCATGGTGAACAAGGTATCACATGGCAAGAAAGGCATGAGCGAGGGAGCTAACATTCTCACTTGCTTTCCTTATAAAGCCATCAGGACCACGCCCATGACAACCCAATAACCCGTCAACACATCACTCCATGAGTAGACCAATCTATTCACAAGCAAGAATACAGTCCTTGAGATCCAATCATCTCCTAAGTGCCCCCCCTTCCACCACTATATTGGAGATTAAGTTCCAATATGAGCTTGGAGCAAGTACCCTTCAAACTACAGCAAGTACCCTTCTTAAAATTTTTATGCATATAAACTCATGTGTATACCTACATTTTTACACAGGATGAAACCACATATATCCTTCTATATCTTAATATTTTTTTCCATATAAGCTAATAGAGGCCTACCTCAATTTTTAACACTGAATAGAAGTCCACTGTAAAAATAATCCTTTCTTAAAAGGGTCAGTTCTAAGAAATATTCAAATACTGGAATATGCATAGAGATACACTATTTTATTTTAACAATAATACTTTGCATTCTAAAATTGTTACTTTTTTTAGGTTTTGAGAAAGTAATAACAGTCCAGCATATAAAATTCAATAATTATAAAAATGTATATATAAAAAATAGGTTTCCTTTCTACTCCTGTTTTCTAGCCTCAAAAGTCCCTTATCCTGAGCAACCAGTTATTACAAGCACATTTTCACTTTCATATATTTGCTTTCTATACAAATGATAGCTTAATATATACTCTGTTCTCTACCTTTCTCACTTAATATATCTTAAAGATAGCTCCATATCAATACATATGATTCACCTGATTTGTTCCAAGAATGCAGGGCATTGTGCTGTATAGATGTTAACATAGCTTATTTAAACATTACCCTATCAATGGACATCAAGATTGTTTTCAAATTTTCACTATTTCAGAAACCACACTGAATGTGTCTTATGTACACATTTTTTCACAGGTGTGAAACTATACCTGAAGTATAAAGTCCTATAAATGAAATTGCTGAGTTGAAGAGTAGGTGCATTTGTAATTTTGGAAAATATTATTAAATCATACTCTGTAGAAGTAGTATCAATTTAAACTTTTACCAGTGTGTTCCATATTCTTGCCAAAAGATTAAATTATCAAACTTTTTAGTCTTATTTTTATTTATTTTTTTTTAAAGATGACCAATAAGGGGATCTTAACCCTTGACTTGGTGTTGTCAGCAGCACGCTCTCCCAAGTGAGCCATGGGCCAGCCCTAGTATTTGGTAATCTGAACTAAAGTGATATTTCTCTCCAGATTTATTGTTATTCTTTTGATTGTAAGGGAAGTTGGGCAACTTTTGACATATTTAAGATCCATTTATAAAGTCCCAAATACCTTTGCTCTAAATTCAACAGTGCCCGATATTGAAATAGGAAGTCCTGACTTCTTTTTTTGTTTCTATGACTTTGAGATATCTGGACGTTATTGTGATTTTATTATTAAATATAGATATACCTCTACATATAAAACTTTATATGAATTTATAAATGGGATTGTATCATGTAAAATGTCTTTGAGGAGTCATCATCTTTTTTCTTTTTCAATTGCATTTCCTGTTACCTATCCTTTCCCCATAATAAATTTCATCTACATCTTCTCCACCCTTTAGTAAACATGAAAAAATCTATGTGTACCCTGTATTCTCTTCCATATTACTCAGACATATTCATTCATTCCCTGCCACTCCTTTCTCTCTTTCATGTAATATGTATGTTTTATGCATATAATATATGTGAAATATAGGTGTGTTTTTGTTTGTTTGTTTGTTTTGCCACGGTTTTACAAATGGAATCATCCTATACTCAAGTTTTGCATCTTTTGATTTTTATGCAAAATATCTCATGGTAATTCTTGAGTCAATTGACTTATCTATAAATTAATTTTTAAAATAGTGTTGAATAATACTATAGATTGTGAATAAGCATATTTTATTCAACTATATCCCTTTTAATGGCTCCTCTGTTTCTGTTTCTTTTATTTTGTTTGCCAGTATGATTGATGCCACATTGAATACCACTGTGTATATATCCTTATGTATGTGTGCTTCTCATTCTGCTAAAGATTCCCAGGAATAGGATTGCTAAATCAAACTTTTAATTTATTAGATATTGTCAGAATTTTTATGACAATGCTAAAGCAATTTACCTTCTTTATTCTTACCAGAAATATGTGAGTGTTTTACTTCCTTTGTATCCTAACAGCATATTAATAATTATATCCATTAATAGGAATCGTATAATTCTTTTAAATTTTTGCTAATAAGGTAAAATTTTATTTTTTTTGTTATCTTCAAAAACTAATGATATTGAGCATGATTTTTGTCTATTTGAGCATCCTTTTGTGTGCTGTAAGCATCTTATAATTGTGTTTTAACTTATGAAAATAAAAATCTGATTATGGGTTTTACTCATTTAGATATTTGAAATTTGTTTGAACTTAAGTATGTAATATTATTTCATAATTTGAATATTTTAAAAATATTTTATTATATTTCACCTTATGGGCTGTGCTTGCCTAGATTTTATTGTATAGGTTTTCTTTTCTGCACCCCCAATAACACTGATAGATAAATAGACAGACATAATGTATATCATAAAATTAATCTACTATTTCTTAAGAAGCAATTTTAAATTTCTACAATGAATTATTAAAATATTTCTAATTAGTGTTAGTACATTTCCAGTTATTCCATTCTGTTCTACCCAATCATCCATATGGTTATAGTTGAGCATATAATTTTTCTTAGTGTTTACCTTATATCTGTAAGCGTACTTATAACTCTTAACATTTTATCTCTCTAGTTATTTATTTTGATTATAAAAAAAAGAACAACCTCCCACTTTCCTCATTCTTCCCTTTCCAAAATCTTGTAAGCAGTGTCATTTTTCACTAATGTCTCTGTGTGTTTATGAATATTCTGTAATCACACATTCGTTGTAATTCTTGCCCTATAATAAAATGGATTCAACACTTGTGCCATTATTTGGTTATTTGGTAATAGCTTCTATCTTCATCTCTTGGTTGGCTGAAGTTTATTCTCTAGAACTTGCATATCAGTTCATGAAAAATACTTCCTTGAATATTGAAATGTTTAAAAGCTCTTGTCTATTGCCTTAATACTCGAAGGATGTTTAGGTGGCTGCAAAATACTCAGATCAAATTTTCAAAACTTTGTAAAAATTAATCCTCTAAATTCTAGAATTGAATGTCACTAGGAAGAAGTTTAAGACTAATACAATTTTTGTCCCCTGAGGTGACTGGAGAAATTTTCCCAGATACACTATTTTTTTTTTTTTAATTCTGAATCTCTAAACTTGTTGAGAATAATATATTCATGTTTCATCACTTGAGTTCTCTTTTGCCGGGTTTTTGTTTGCTGTTGATGTTGTTTGTTAGGGGTGCTGAGGTTAGGAGCGTAATGCCCACTAGCAGCCTTTCTTTCGAGTTCGTTTTGAAGTTTTGTGTCATGGAAGATTTTGTGTGTGAAAGAACATGTTCTTTTAGCCTTTATCTCTCCTCAGTTATCAGAGATGGGCAGCTGCATGCCACTTACTGCCGATGTCTTGCCTTTGCCTCACCAATGGTGATTTATGTGATTTACCATCAGCCCACTCTGTAAAGCTTCTTGTTGCCAAACCGGTTATAGAAGGCTCCCAAAGCTATCTTGTTCCGATTCCTGATGTTCCAAATAAAGAATTGTTGTCTTTTGTGTTCAACATTTGTAACATACTTTAAAAAATTGTGCTCTGTCTGCTAGCTTTTTCAGACATCAGCATCCTGGGGCCAGTTTAATGCTATTCCCATAACCCTGTGAAACGTTCAAGGCGTTTCTCAGCTTTTCCTCATACTTTTTGTTTCACTATTTTAAAAAATTTATTATAAGCATATTATTATTACAAATCATGATTTTTCTTTATGCCCTTTACTCAACCTATCCTCCCCAAATACACCCCAGCCTTCCCCTCCCCGCCCCCCCGCCATCTGTAGTACCCTTAGGTTTGTTTTCCCCTTCGGAAAGTTCAACGAATTGTTTTGGTCTTTTCTTTCTTAGCACCCAGTTATAAGTGAAAACACGTATTCCTCTTTCCTTGTCTGGCTTATTTCACTTAACATAATTTTCTCCAGAATCATTCATGTTGCTGCAAATGGTAGAATTTCATTTTTTTTTTTTTTTTATGGCTGAGTAGTTAGTATTCCACTGTGTATATGTACCACATTTCCTTATCCAGTTGTCTATCAGTGGACACTTAGATTGGTTCTATATCTTGCTTACTGCAAATAGAGCTGTGGTGAACATGGGAGTGCAGGTATCCCTTTGCCATGATGACTTCCATCTCTTTGGATATATGCCCAGTAGTGGGATTGTTAGATCATATGGCAGTTCTATCTCTAGGTGTTGGAGGAACGTCCATACTGTTTTCCATAGTGGCTGTACCAAGTTACAGTCCCACCAATCGTGTAGAACATTTCCCCTTTCACCTCATCCTCGTCAGCATTTGTTGTTCTTGGTCTTTTTAATAATGGCCAGTCTAACTGGGGTGAGATGATATCTCAATGTGGTTTTGATTTGCATTTCCCTTATACAGATGGACTTAGTTTTATACATATTTACATGTATTTCTTACTTGTTCCCATTTGGCAACAAGGTGAAGGGGGCATATTCCATCTTTCTTTCATTAGAGATCAGAAATCAAACAATGAAAAATTTTTTATAGTCTGTACTGTTACTTGATGAAATTTATTAGTAAAGATAAAAACACTTTTTGTAATATAAATGTAAAAATGTTCTTATACTTTCTGCTATTTAATGAAGTATATATTTGGTTTATGTTGGGTTTATAATGCTAATAGAATATATTTAAAAGAAGTATTTTTAATTGTTTTTTTATCTTCAGATTGATAGATTTAATCAGCTCATATTATGTCTCTGTAAAATTTAATATTGGTATAATTTATGCAGGAAGTTAAAAAGAATATTTAATATTTTAGTATTTATGTGTGCATTTGTCTTTGTAAGTTATCTTGAAAATTTGTTTTTTTAACCCAAGAAACAGGTGTTTGCTTCCAAAAAAAAGATATGTATTTATTTAGAATAACATATCTGCTAGTTTTCAGGAACACTGGATGATTATTGTATTTAAAATTATACCTTACTTTCAGAAGCCAAGTAACAATTCCCCAAAATGCCAACATATTTTTTATTCAAAGTATGACAATTTTTCAATCTTCTCAAAATATTCTGTTCCTTTTCCAGCTCAAGTGAGTGTTCCTTTAATGATGGAAGAAGGAGCAGGAAATTTTCTGGGTAGGTGAGTGAATCTGATCAGGGGCAGGAATGGTAAAAAAAAAAAAAAAAAAAAAAAAAAAAAAAAGTCACAGGGCTGTATGCCCAGAAGAAAATGCTGACTGGACGAATATTTATATGTTAAAGTTAGAAACCAAACACATGATGAATCTACAAATTATTTTTATATTTCTTTCTCTTGGCTCAAACACAAGCTGTACTTATTCACACTGATACTTTTACAAAATACCCTGTAAATTAGACAGTTGGAGTCAATTTGAGATACTTCTTTCAAAATTGACAAAATTTCAATTTGAAGAAAATAGGATCAATTTATAACCCCTATTTTGAGAATCTGTAATTTAAATATTTTATGAAATGCCTTTTCTTTGCAACATATCTTTGCAAAAGAGAAATGTATTCATACACACAGGCACACACACATACACACACAACAGAATGTTATTATTAATCAGGATACAAATTTAAAATTAAATGCTCTCAAGGACTTCTGTGAAATAATACATAGACTCCAGTTAAGAGAAACTACCGAGTGTAATTTTTTGTGCTCTATTTTCTGCTAACTGGTTTCTTTTGTTTTTTTAAAAAATGTTTTCTAAATATTTGTTGTTTTAAATTGTGGCTATTTTTCAACTCTTTTATGGTATAAAATTTTCTGGTGAACTACTATATAAACCAAGAATTTATCTACTACGTGTTTTAGATAACTCACCAAAAATAAATTGTAGAAAAAGTTCATGAATAAATTGGGGTTCCTTATGCAACAACATGTAATATTTACAAAGATAAGCTATTGGGTAACTATATGTTAAATAACAATATTTGGGGAACTGTGCTAAAAGCTTTATGTGGATCATTTCATTTAATCCTCATAATCCTATAACACTAACTGCTATGATAATTATGCATTTTACAGACAATGCAACTGAGACCAAGACATACTTGCTCAAGATTACGTGGCTAATAACTGTTGAAGTGATATATTAACTGAGATAGTCTTAAACAAAATTATATAATGCTCTAAACTATTGGACCACACAATGATTTGCTGTATTTAAACAGCAAGCTCCATTATGCAAGTCAAATGTACTTAGATTTATCCATCAACAACAACTTAAGAAAAATGGGAAGAAAAAAATGCATAAAATTTTACTTAGAGTCACGTTTAAAGTAAGTGTTAATATCATATTTGGACACAGTCTTACTTCAAAGTGCATCCATGCCTTTAATTATTACACCACAAAATTATTTAGCAGAAATGATCCCATTAAAGAGCACCCTCTCCACCTTCCAGTCCAAATACACTTAGATTTATTTATCCACCCCACTACCCCTTCTCTTAGAAAAAGTGTGTGTGTGTGTGTGTGTGTGTGTATACATTAAACCCTACAGAATTTTGACGTGTTTGTATTTAAAAGGATAATTTTTCATTTAAATCATGGGCATAAAACTTTCTCCTTTAGTTTCAGATTTTCAAAACTCAATTTCTTTGCTTTACAAATCCTGAGGGTTTATCATAGCTGTATTGCACAGATAACTACATCAGAAATTCAAACGTAAGAAATGTCAATAAATATACTCTTCCAAATTAACTAATTCACCCCTCCACATGTTCTGTGGCATCTGTCTCTGAATCACCATCATTTACTGCCTTACATTTTTCCTTGGCCACTTCTTTAATGTAGCTTTCATTATCTTCCTCATTTAGTCCTCTTTTGAGGGATTTAGTTCTGCTAATGTTTTTTTGTCAGTTTACAAATTATTTCTACTTCCTTTATACACACCATAGCGTTATCTCCCTTCGCTGTGTGCTTACCAGTGTCTGAGCTCAGAAGGTTTAGATACTCAAAATTCTGTCAATCACCTATACTCCTGACCCCTTGCAATCCCTTTCCAAAGTTTTCCCCGAGTATACAATGTAACACAATTTATCTGATGTCATACGTATTAAAAGTATTGGAATTAGGATTTAAACCAAACTTTGACCATAAAGCCTGCCCACAAATACAAGAGATTGAAAACTCATTTGCATAAATTTATAGCAACAAAACATTCACACAGGTCAATAGCAGAGAGAAATAGGATATGGATCTTCTGTCTTCCAATGTGGGTTCTTACCAGTATTTAGTTAAAAAATATATATACAATTTATGCTGAAAATAGTTTAAAAACTGAGTAATTTGTTTATCCTTTTGACATTCAGGAATAGCTTACCTTTCTTTTTTATTCCTATGGAAAAAAAATATGTACATGTGCATCCATCGTGATTAACTCTGAATTTATAATTTAGAGTCTTTAATTTTTTTAAGAAAATATATTTTTTCAAATATCTCACTTTAAGATAAAATCTTATTACATTACCATTTTATTTCAAGAATTCTTACTACAATATATACTTGTAAAATACTGATATTGTTACAAATATGATTAAGAAAATTTACATAGGTTTGAAAGTATTCTGATTTGACATAAAATTATTTTTAGGAGTGGAGTCATATTAAATAGGAGTTCAATGAATAACTCTGAAGATGTTTGATATTGCCTCTTCTAATATTTATCTGTTACACCTATTTTTCATTCTTAATCCCCGTGAATCAATGTCAAGTCTATTGTTAAATTTGCTTTCTCCTTGTAGTCTCCCCCAAGGAAATAATTCATGGTTAAAAAAAAAAATGTTACAATGAGAAGGAGGAACAGGAATTTGGAAAGGAAATATTTTCAAATTATTTTAGTATAGGCTGAACACATTTAAAAGGGGAGATGCTATTGCGTATTGGGAATATAATGTTACTAATTCGAAAACTTGCACTTGATCCTTCAGATTTCCTAATTATTGATAGTTTGGGCCTATGTGATATGAATTGGCTGTCTCCACAGATAAAATTAGATAACCTGCACTATTTAAACTGAAGTAAATTAAATAAAATTAGAAATTCAGTTAGTCACAGTAGTCACATTCCAAATACTCAGTGATCACATGGGACTAATGGCTACTGATAGTGCAGATAAAAAGATTTCTATTATCACACAAAGATCTATTAGACAAGTCTGAGAAGAACATGGAAAAACTTCTTGGTTTTTGCTTTTTAGTGTCAGACTAATTTAAGAATGAACATTAAACTTAGACCTCAACTCTTTGCCTCCTATATGTTACTTACAATTTTGTTTTCTCTCTTCTTGTTCAACTGCTGAATAGTTTGGTATAAAAATACCATTTCATTAAATATATGTAAGGTGCATGGTAGATAATGGTAGACTGATGTGAGTGAATTTGTGGCCATGTTAATTCTCTATGTTTTGGCAAATTTGTTTTCAATTTTTTTTTCTTTTTTTTTTTAAAGATGACCGGTAAGGGGATCTTAACCCTTGAGTTGGTGTTGTCAGCACCACGCTCACCCAGTGAGCAAACAGGCCATCCCTACATGGGATCCGAACCCATGGCCTCAGTGTTATCAGCACCACACTCTCCCGAGTGAGTCACAGGCCAGCCCCAGCAAATTTGTTTTCTAATCCAGGTAAGGTTTTTGTTAGCTTTTACTCTCACAATTGCTGCAGGGGTTATTTTCAGGAATAGCTCAGTCATAGCAGTGTATCTGCCAAAAATGACCACTTTGACCAGTTTCTGAAGTGGCTAGATTTCAGGCTTCCTTCCAAACATAAAAATTGTTTGGAAAGCATTTTTTAGCTATAAAAAAGTAACCTACCATTAATTTTTTATACTCAATAAATATTTTATTTGTGAAAGGGTAAAATTCATTACATAGACAGAGTAAGTCCCAGAAAGTTTTAGAATTGACCAATACATCCAGGCTTGCCTGTTTAACAGATGCAGACAAGATTAGTGTCTCTACTGTTAGTGTCTTAAGCATTTTCTCTACAACTCAATCAAACTTATCTTGTTTTATAAATATTTAAGTCCACACTCTCAGTCCTGGATAAATTCAGTATGTGTCTCCAATCTTCCTTCTCCGACCTTCCCACCATTGTCCCATGTATAACCCGATAGATCTATCTATCCTTGGATATGTTTGCCCTTTTAAAAACTCTTTTTTCACTTTGCAAATTATCTAAGTTTAATTTATGTTTTTCTATGCCCAGAGTGATTTTTCCGTCATTGGAATTGTTATAGCACTTACTGATTTTTTAAAATCATTCATTCCCTTTTATCTTATGCTATAATATTACGAGTTTGTTTAATCTAATTACATTTCTAACTAACTTCTTGAGATCAGAAAGAATATCGAAAATGTTTATGAATTGTATTTGACAATGATCATTTACTATCTACAATGTACTTTCAGAACATCTTCAAAATTTATTTGATTTTCTAAACAAATAATACTTTCCTAGGAAAAAGTAGAAACTCATTACCTATTGCTTGTTCTTTGATGTTTTTTTTACTTTTCATTTTCGGCTTGTTTGTTTGAATTTTTTCTACTTTTTGTTTTGTTTTGCAGTCGAATAATATAATTTGAGATTGGAAGCCCACATTAAATTTCTTTAAAGTTTTCCATATTTTTGAGTATATTATAAACTAAGAAAAAAAGGGATCATTTTAAAGATTCAATGCATGATTTGTCTGCTAAAAATTTCATAAACCAGGAAGACATCCAATGTCCGCAAGAAAGTAAGAGATAGTTGTGATTTTTGACATCAGTGTAGCATTAATTATGTCTCTACTTTTCATAGGTACACTCGAAGGCTGTGCTCTCTGATACAGTAGACAATAGCCATATGTGGCTATTTATTTTTAGATTCATTAAAATTAAAGTGAAAAACTTAGTTCCCCAGTTGGACTGACTACATTTCAAGCACTCAATAGTCACCTGTGTCTATTTTGTTAGACAAAACATAACATAAAAAATTAGTAACAAAACAAAAATTTCCATTGTCACATTTATGTTCTACTGGACAGCAGTGCTCAAGGAATGTGTTCTGCAATTCAAGGCATTCCCCTCTATACGGTCATCCTTCATAGAGACTAAAAAGTAGCAATCTGTCTTTCAAGTTGAATTGAGAAGTGTAAGCCTCACTTCAAAAGTATTATGAATATGAGGGTACTTCAAAAGTTCATGGAAACATAGAATTAAACAATAATATGAATCTTTCCAGGAATTTTTTGAAGTACCTTCATATTATGCTGGGAAAGTTGTTTGAGATTATATGCAAGCTTATCTGCACACTGTTTTCAGGAACCAAAAGGTATAGTACACAGAATATTTATGTTCCTAAGGAGTATTGATTTCTATTCTTTATTTACTGAAAAATTTTATTTGTCTTAGTTAAAGCTCTTTTGGCTACAAGTAATAGAAAATAAATTGAACTAATGTAAGTAAAAGGGAAGCATTTTAAAGCTTCAGGGAGGTTTTACAGAACTCAGGGGTAGCAATTATGGCTCTTGGATTCACATTATGCTCTCAGCCTTTCCTCCAGTCTGAATTACACCCTCTCTGCTCAGCCATCCTTCCAGCCTATGCTGCCTTCTTTCTTTCTGCGCTTGTCCTCTCACAAGACCTAGACAACCAGTCCACAAAAAAGATCCAGCTTTTCCTCCCCTACATTTCCTCTGTCTCTCTATATATGTATGTGTGTGACTGAGATAATACTGAATTATGTATTTTTTCCTGCTTTTTAACAACTTTATTTTGTGCATTTTCCTCATAGTATAAACATTAAAAAACATTATATTTAATGGATCCAGAATATTTAGTAATAGTAAAATAAAATTATTCACTATAATTTATTTAACAACTCCCCTATTTTACTCCAAATTCGATCTTACAAATAGTGATCCATAGTACACTCTATGTCTCTAAGCATACATCCACCACACTGTACTATAGCTGTTTACTGATGGTCTGTTTCCAGCATACACGATACGTACAACGAGTACAGTGACTGTGTATAACTTGGTCATCTCCATACTCACAATGCTTGGCAGTGAACCTGAACAACTAGTTACCTCAATTTTAAATTTATGGCTGGAACATCTGTTAAAAGGCAGTAATTACATTGGAGATCAGTTCAAACTACATGTGTTAGACTTAATGGAATGTTATGATAATAAGAACTAAATGAAGTTATTATAATTTTATTACCTGATAAACTTTATTTTTTATTTTCCAATGTATGCCTAGGAGTTTTTCATTTCATTAACTTTACTCAGATTTGAGCATAACCTTTTATTTGAAGATTTTAGTATTACAAATCTATTCAATAAATATATGTGGCTTGATCAATACTGTCTATGTACCATAAGAATGGCGATGGAGGAAAATCTGAGTTACTGACTATGCTCAGCCAAACTAAGGACTTGTACTTCAATACTTAGACTGTTTTCAATAAAGAAATTCATGATCACTAATTTAAAGAAATCTTGTATGTATAGTAGTAGCATAAGCTTGTTTCTTATACAAAATCAAATGAATTTACTATATTTTGTGATTACTGAGATATTGGAAGAAAACAATTGCATTATTATAGAAAAAATACAAGACAAATACAAAGAACTGCTGTTAAAATAATTACTAAAGGCTGAAATCAGTTGGACAGATTATACAAGTATAAGATGCTATGTAAAATAACATATAGCCATCCTTCCACAACTGTATATATTTTTCTCTCACAGAATTTTAGGATTTTAAGTTATCATAGGGGTAGCTTAATCCCTTAGAGATGTTAATTTACTTACGTAAATTCATATGTGTATATTGAATATGTCAGTTAACTTTTCAGCTGCTCTCAATTTCTCTTACATCCCTTATATACCGATTGAACCAAGATTGTGCAGCTGTTTCAGCAAGGCTCAGTTTCATCCTTAGCCTAAATTCATCAAAAAAGTACTACCTCTGTAAGAGTTGGAATTGAGTGATTATGTAAACAAATATTTTCTGTGGATATGGCTGCCAAGGTAAGCCAGGAACAGCCCTTTCAGCCCCCAACACTTAGGGGATAGTTTGGAAGAATAATGCATGCTCAGTGTTAATTTTATTATTTGACTCTGTGTGTGTGTGTGTGTGTGTGTGTGTGTGTGTATTTGGTATGTAGATGTGAAGGAAATAGAAGCTTTGTGCCATGCTGAGATCTTAACAATAGAGAGTATATTAGAAGCTCTTTGAGAGAAGAGAAAAGAGTTCCAAAATTAGAAGACTGAGGACTTTGGAGAGAGAATGTAGTATCTGGTGGGACAGTATGACCATGCTCTGCTGCATGGAGTGGAACATGACCCTTTCAATAGTTATCTACATTGCATGTTGATGATTTTAGAGACTGTGATACTGTGAAATAAATGTTGGTCTTGTCCCTGTTTCCTGGCATATAGCTCCTAAAACCCTTGGAATCTATGGAGTGATAGCAGTGTCTTTTGTATGCTAATGAGATGACTGGTGGCTGGCAGGACCTAGATAGCTTCAGGATGGAAGCTGGTCACCTGGAAAGACCAAGGCATGATTAGAGGGTTGGGACTTTTATCCCCACCCTCTAACCTCCTGGGAGGAAAGAAGGCCTGAAGGTTGAGTTGATCACCAATGGCCAATGATTTAATCAATCGTGCCTACATATTGAAACTTCCATAAAAACCCAAAAGGGGCAGGGTTCAGGGAGCTTACAGATAACTGATCATGTGGAGGTTTCTGGAGGGGGCATAGAAGCTCCGTGCCCCTTCCCAGATGCCTTGCCCTGTGCATTTCTTCCATCTGGCTGTTCATCTGTATCCCTTCTAATATAGTAAACCAGTAAACATAAGTAAAGTATTTCCCTGAGTTCTGTTAGCTGCTCTAGTAAATTGGGTGAACTCCAGGAGGGGGGTTCTGGGAACCCTCAATTTATAGCCAGTTGGTCAGAAGTATCAGTGACAACCTGTGCTTATGACTGGCATCTGAAAGGGAGGGCAGTCGCATGCGACTGAGCCCTCAACCAGTGGGATCTGATGCTATCTCCTGGTGATATTGTCAGAACTGAATTGAATTAGAAGACAACCAGCTGGTGTCTGCTGGAGAATCAATTTGCAGAATTGCTTGGTGTGTGGGAGGAAATCCCTACAGATCTGGGGGTCACAGAAGTTTCTTTTGTTGTGAGAGTACAGTAGGAGAAACTGAGTTTGTTTTTTCCTGTATTTTTAGAGAGATAAGATTGTTTTCCAAGACGATGATTCATGGTTAGAGTAGAAGTCACTTAATCATTCCAGTGACTTTAGATTATTCTTGAATGGATAAAACATTCCTGCTCAGGGCTAAAGAGAAAGCCAAAGCCACATGAAAGGAAAAAGGTTCTCCTTTTCTGCAGGTAAAAGATTAGATTGGACACAGACAGAAGTAGAGGCCAAAAGAAAGGCGAATCTCTACGTAGGTGAAGTTGTACCTAGCTTTCTATTTTTTAAATTTCCATTTCCAGGTTCTGGTTCCATGAAGCCTACCTCATTTTCTGTCCCTAGTAGTCCCTGAGATTTCCTACTGAATCTTTAATATAAACTCTTCTTTTAGTCTGAGCAAGTTAAGGTGGTTTTCTGATTTTCATAACTGAAAAGAATTGACAGAAAAACAGCTTCTCATTAGGGGAAGTCATAAGAAAATAACCTTCAATGAGCTATCAAAATGAGTTTTCATACTACAACCCTGGGCTCTCTCTATGTCGCCATGCTCCTGGCTAGATTGTTTTCCTCTATGATACAAAACAAAAGGCGTTGTATGATAGATTCTTAACTTTTGAATGTCTCAGAGTGAGATAGTAACATAAGCTTTGTAAAAATACATTCATGATCCATATGATTCAGCAGTTGCACTCTTTAGTATTTACCCCAAAATGATGAAAACTTACATCTACACAAAAACCTGCACATGGATGTGTATGGTAGATTTATTCATAATTGCCAAAACATTGAAGCAACCAAGATGTCCTTTAGTAGGTGAATAGATAAACTGTGGTACATCCAGACAATGGAATATTACTCAGGGATAAAAAGAAATGAGCTATCAAAATATGAAAAGACATGGAAGAATCTTAAATACACATTACTAAGTGCAACAGGCAAGTTTGAAAAGGCTACATACTGTATGAGTCCAACTATATGACATTCTGGAAAAGACAAAATTATGGAGACAGTAAAAAAATCAGTAGTTGGCAGGAGTTGGAGGGACAGAGGGATGAACAGGCAGAGCACACAGGATTTTTAGTACAGGGAAACCACTCTATATAATACAATAATGATAGAAATACATCACTATAAATTTTTCCAAATCCATAGAATGTACAACACCAAGAGTGAACATTAGTGTAAACTATGGGCAATAATGATGTGTTATTGTGGATTCATTGATTGTAAGAAATATACCATTCAGAGGGTGGGTGAGGATGTTGATAATGGGGGGAGGCTTGCATGTGTGGGGGCATAGGGTGTATGGAAAATCTCTGTACCTTCTTCTTAATTTTGCTGTGAACCCAAAACTGCTCTAAAAAATAAAGTCTATTAAAAATGTACTCATGAACACACTAGAAAACAATGCCACCTGTAAGTTTGATTCCTGATTCTATTTTATTGCCTAAAATATATATAATACCTTAGATAAAAATTACCTAAGTCAAACTGACATACCATTGTTAGGCTACTGAAAATCAACTTTGTTCACATTTTTAGAGTATTGCACCCAAAACTGAAAAATAATTCTTACTTAAAATTTATTTATGTTGCTTTAATTATGAATATTGCTGATGGTTGCTCATTTTAAAACACAATAGTCCTTAAGAAGGAAACATTATTAACATGAGAAAACAAAAAGGAATGAGTCAGTATTGACTTGAGGGCACAGATCATCACTGGCTACTGTATTAGTCCATTTCAGTTGCTTATAACAAAATACACAGAACTGTGTGGTTTATAAAGAAAATAAAATGTATTGCTTAGAGTTTCAGAGGCTGGGAAGTCTATAGTCTAGGGAAGACATCTGGTGAGGGTCTTGGTGGTAGCAACAGTGACCCAGAGGTTTCATATGGCAGAAAATTGTGGAGCAGAGAGAGAGCTCCTGGTGCACTCTCTTTTTTAAAGCCCTCAGAACCACACCCATGACCACCATTTTTAATCCATTCACTAAGCATGGTCCTCAGAATCTAATCACAGTCTTCAAAGCCCCACCTTTCAATTACTATAATAGGATTGCTCACCCTCAACAGTTACAGTCAGAA
Source organism: Cynocephalus volans (assembly GCF_027409185.1). Classification (NCBI taxonomy): domain Eukaryota; kingdom Metazoa; phylum Chordata; class Mammalia; order Dermoptera; family Cynocephalidae; genus Cynocephalus; species Cynocephalus volans. The sequence continues at coordinate 78,871,646 of NC_084468.1, read as the reverse complement.
TTAAGCTTTGGGAGACATTCAACCCAAGGCAGCTAACTACTTTTGTTTCTAGAGCTAAGACGCCCAAATCATCTCTTCCTAGATAGGTGTTCGTTAGGAACATGTCGATTGTCCATAGGATGTTCGAGCAAAAGAAACTTTTGTAAGGATATATATCATTCAGGTTATGAGTACCTTAGGGAAAGGGCCTATTTTTCATACCAACTTTCCAAAAAATGTTTAAATCAACAAGTCCAGAAAATAATAAAACAGAGACTCCCCACCCCAACTGAACATCAGTTGACTTAGCAAGTATTTGTATTTTGTCATTATTTCTTCATTTCTTTCATAAAGAAATAGAACATAATTGACAAAGTTGAATTTCCCCTTTATTTTCATTCACACTGCCAGCAATCCCTTTCCTTCCCTGAAAAAAAAGAATCATTATCAAAAATTTGGTTTGTATCCTTCCAATCTATATTTTTATTTTTTAACTCACCAGTTATTAACCCTTTTTCTCCCAGGACTCCTTTACTCACTTAAAATTACTAAGGAGTCTGGTGAGTGTTACTTTATGTTGGTCATATTTACTGATATTTGCCATATTAGAAATTAAAACTGAGAAAATATATTGATTTGAAATAGATGATACAGTAACAAATTCATGGCATGTTATAATAAATAGCACTTTTATAAAACATAACTTTTTTTTACATTTTTGAGAACATTTTGAATATCTGGCTAAATAAAAGAAAGCAGAGCTCTCCTATTTGCTTCTGCACTGTGTGTACTATGGTATGTGGTTTTCATTGAAATATATGAAGCTAATCTGGCCTGGCACGGATATGTAGTTGGGAAAAGAAAGATTTCTCTTAGATGTCTCACGGACCTTAGGAGTTCTTGGACCATACTTCGAGAATTACTGCTTTAATTATACATGAATTTATTTATAAATGATATAATATTTCTTATAAATTTAAATTTACTTAAATGGTAGTATACTGTATAAACCATTATGCAACTTTTTTGAGGTCTCTCAGGTTCATACATATCCATACTGATCTATAATAACTCAAATACTACGGGATCATTGGAGGGATTGACACAAGGATTCATGAAACAGAAAGAGACCTATGCTTATGTGGGAACTTGGTTTATGATGAGGGAGTGATGTTCTAGCAATTAGCATTTATACAACTCAACACCCGAGTGCTCAACAAATGTATGTATTAATCACTGAGAAAGAATGCAAGATGTAGACTGGTAGGAAAAAAAATCTAGAGCTGAGCAGAAAAATGGAGACAAGGGGGTCAGATGATGAAGATTCTGACTAGATTAACATTTCTGTCATTGATCAGGGCTACTAGTAGACATCCAGCCCATCAGTCTGGCCTAAACTGTCATTTCCTCAATGTCTCTTGGGTTTTCTAAACTTCATTTTTTAAAATTGTATATATTTAAGGTGTACAACATGATGTTTTGGTGTATGTGTGTATATAGAGAAGTAATTACTACAGTCAAGCAAATTAACATATCCATCATTTTGTAGAGTTACCTTTTTCTTCTTCTTCTCTCTCTCTCTCTCTCTCTCTTTTATGGTAAGTGTACCTAAAATCTAATCTCTCGACAAATTTATTTCCAGCCCATCTTTTAGTGAGACTGCTTGTGGGGGCTAGGTGAAGTAGACCAAAAGTAAAAAGGAGAAAAGCTCTGCTGCTGGTGAGGAATAGTAAATTGTTTACAGAACAGTAAACTCTTTACCAAAAGAAAATTTTACCTGCCAATTCCCTCTAACCCATTCCGTTTACTTTGGATGTTTTTGAATTATCACTCTGTTTTAGACACAGAAGACAGCTATCCCAAACCTCCATTGTATTCCAGCTCTCAGCAAACAATTTTTCATGGAATTATTCTTGTTAATCATCTAATCATAAAAATCATTTTTTAAATGTTCCATTAACTATGTGATCATTCAAGCAAAATAAATTCCTTGTCGCATCTGTCAGGTCATTGCCAACTTTTCAGTGAGCAGAGCAGCATGTGAGGAAATAGCATACATTTCCAGAGGTAATTGTTACTACAAAAACAAAAGAAATCAAAACAAAAAATTGCTTCTCAATTTATGACATTTAAAAAGACAACATCTAACAAATGATGTGAGGGTGATAAAAATACACTACCCGCTACAATACTAATCTATCTGTCACCCTTTCCCTTTGGCCCTTTTAAAAATCCCAGTGGATTTCAAATAGCTTCATTAAACCCGACTCTTTTCCCAAAAGTGACTCAGGAGTGAAGTGGTCAAAATGGCCAAACTATAGATCTCCCACACTCACTTCAACCAGAACAATTCCATGCTTACCTGATTTATATACAAGGTTTTGGGTAAATTTATGTTAAGAAAGGTTTTCTTGGCTTGAAAAAATTAAATTAATAAAAAATGATATGAATTTCTACCTATGTGACTTTCTTCCTATAGGACAAATATGAATGACAGATACTTATGCTGACAATCATAGGCTTGTGACTAAAATTAATGGATTTGGGTTGGTAAAAATGTATATTCTCTATGAATTT